>NC_133873.1:2476075-2479516 GCF_044706935.1 Curcuma longa | reverse complement strand
CCAAAGGCCTTGAACATTTTCTAAGCATTATTGGGTAATTTCTCTCCAAATAATATTTCTTCCCCACACCAATTCAATATAAGTGATCTCTCCACTCTTATTGTACTAGTTTAGTGATCAATTTCATAGTCCCTGTGGATTCGATATCTTTTATTACTTGACGACATTTCGTATACTTGCGAAACACGCATCAATCTGCTATGCAATCTCCTCATATCGTAATTCTTATCACCGAGACTCATGAAATGCCCGCTCTAATATCGAAAATCAAATCTTTAATTCTTGATTTTCTTGTTGTAGGACTTCTATCGTAGAAGGTGATTCGCTGGGATGACCCCTAGCTCTAGGGGCCATCACACGATCATATACGACTCTCGTCTAGGACCCTAGACCGTAGAGGGTGAAGCTCTTCTTCTTCCATCGACCACATCATAATATATCTCATTTACCTGGTCGATTGAGAAAGCTTGCATCTCACCTCCCTCTCTATCAGGTTAAGATGCCTGTGCAACTCTAGCAGCCATTTCAGCTTGTTTAAAAATAAATTCATATAAAATATAGAATTAGAAAAAAATAATCATTTATAATAATTAAATAAATTTAAAATTTTAAATCTTACGTCTAATGCCTGCGATTAAGGATAGATAAATGTGTTATCCTTAGACTTGTGTGTCTTAATAAAAATCTCCCAACAAGTAGGAGATCGTTGTAACTCATGCTCTTGAAGATTAAAAAATACAATTAAATCAAAATAATATCATTGCTAATTATAAAATTCTAAGAAAAATATATTAATTATAAACTCACCAAGTCCAAGGTATGCTCGACGATGAAACAAGATCCAGCTGTATGCTTTATGGATTCGGTGCTAGGGCCAACCAGCTCGGTGTTTCTATTGGCTCGAGCTATTGCTGAATTTGACTGCTATCTTTCAACACCCCAGATGACTTGCCATGTATCCCAAATATCAACTGGGATGAAAGCTGGTCTGATGTCCTTTCTTCTGCATTTATAAAGCAGATCCTTATATAATTTAGCACAAGCATTATTTCAAGTTTCTTTAAATTCCTCCTCGTGCCCTGGCTCCCAGGTATACTTTTTCTGTAAAAAACTATTCAATTAGTATAAACAAATATAAATTTTGATAATAAAAATGACTTATCAAAAACTCGTCATAGTAAAAGCTTCGCATGCCCTCGTCGGCATGCCTCCAAGTAATACCTGAAAGACAAACTCGCTCATGAAATTTACTAGAAATATAGGTTGCAACTCGGTGACCATCTGGAGTAAAACTGCATTATAAAACATATAAATATTAGACATATAGTATAAAAAATTTTATGAATTTGAAAGTACTAATAATACCAATACTTACCATCCTCCAATAACTCGTAAAATAGTTCAGCTACCGGGTGCTGCTGCCTGATTTGACATATATGTATCTGTAAAATAACATTATAGTACATACACATTCAAAATAATAATAAAATATAAATCTTATCTGCATTTACTGGATTAGTTACCATTAATTTGACAGAATAAGACAATTTTATTATTCGACTGGATTTAATCTATGTCGATGAAAACTTCTTAAATTGTGTCTTATTTTATCGAATTTCAAAAATCAGTCGACTGATTTTACTCATCAGTCGATTATTATGGATAAATCAAGTCACCAGTTGATTCGATTCTCTTCTGTTTGCTTCTGAAACAGAATTAGTCGACTGATAAACAGAATCAGTCGACTGATAAACAAAATCAGTCGACTGATGTGAAGAATCAGTCAAGTCGATCCTATTATGTTTATTTTTGAAACAAACTCAGTCGATTGATTTAAGGAATCAGTCGAGTTGACTCGATTCATAATCAGTCGACTGATTTGGAGAATCAGTCGAGTCAATTCTAGTTTGTTTGCTTCCGAATAGCATTAACAAATTAAGTTGAAGAATCAGTTGAGTCAATTTTATTCTGTTTGATTCCGAAACAGAATCAGTCGACTGTTATGAAGAATCAGTCGAGTCGATTCAAAAATCCATTCGACTACATGAATATAAGTCGACTAAAATTTTGAATCCGGCTAAAAAAACTTAGTATCAGTCGACTGTATACTACAATCAATCAACTGATAGAGGTTTTACTGCATCTATCCAACTAATAAGATGTTGATTGACAATCTAAATCATCAACATTAGCATTTTCTTGATCCTCCTCGCTAGACTCAGTTAATTCAACAACGTCCTCACTGCTCGACATCTCTCATCTCTATCTCTTGGTAAGATACATTAGCATCTACAAGTAAGACAGATGTTGATTGAATCTGGGAATCTACTAAATGTATTTCCACTTCTTCATTTTGAAATGCATCATGGTATTTTGCTGGGTTGGAGTTCGGTATTTTTATGGTTAATGAGCCTTTGTACGACAAACAACTAACCATTCACTAACTCTTCTTGCCTTCGTCAAGTATTCAAGATAGAAAACCTGACCCGCTTGGACTACAAAAATGAAAGGCTCAAACTTGTTAAAACTTTTATTTGCATTAACCTCAACTAAATTGTAATTTGCATGTATTCTACTTTCTGTTCTGAGAGTCGAATCACACCAAGAACATTTGAATAACACATACCTTTTTATGAGTAAGGCAGAAAATTCAATTTCAATAATTTCTTTGAGTCTCCCATAATAATCAAATTCTGAATGATTGTTGTTAATAGATCCTTTTACGTAAACAATAGAATTAAAGGTTAGTCTTTGTGAATCCGGTTGTGCCACAAGAAATTTGAAACCATTCACGTAGTAACCAGAATACACTTATATCTTACGGAGGGGTCCAGACGCAAGATTGCACTACAAAAAAATTTGCCATCTGCGATGAATTTTCTAAAAAAAATCATCGTAAAACAGTTTGCGACAAATTAGATTCCATCGCAATCAACTCATCGCCAAATTCTGCGATGAAAAATCTAAGTTCGTCACAAAAATTTGCAATGAAATATCATTTTCGTCGTATGAATTCGTCGTTAATTGGCGACGAATTTTTCGTCGCCAATTGGCGATGAATTTGGCGATGAAAATGGAATTTCATCTAAATTTTTGATAAATAGTAACTTACGATAGAATTGCGACAAACCTATTTTCGTCGCAAAATTCATCGTCAATTGACGATGAAAATGATTTTCGTCGCAAAATTCATCGTAAAATAAAATGTTTTTTTCCTAATCTACTTACTTAGTGATTATCCCGTATATACAATCAAATATTGATCCAATCGGATCGATTCATAACATACATAAGACCTATCACATACAATCCATAACACATCAATATTAATATTAACATCCAGTCACATACAATCTATAACACATCAATATCAATATCAATCGATAACATTCATAACATACATAAGACCTGTAACATACATATCAATATCAACAATACATA
>NC_133873.1:2439042-2475975 GCF_044706935.1 Curcuma longa | reverse complement strand
AGGGGGTTTAGGGTTTAGGGGGTTTAGGGTTTTAGAGTTTAGGGTTTAGGGTTTAGGGTTTTAGAATTTAGGGTTTTTAAGAGTTTAGGTTTAGGGTTTAGGGGGTTTAGGGTTTAGGGTTTAGGGTTTAGGATTTAGGGGGTTTAGGGTTTTAGGGGTTATGGTTTAGGGTTTAGGGGTTTAGGGTTTAGGGTTTAGGTTTAAGGGTTTAGGGTTTTAGGGTTTGGGGTTTAGGGCTTAGGGTTTAGAGTTTTTAAGAGTTTATGGTTTACGTTTTAAGGGTTTAAGAGTTTAGGTTTAGGTTTTTAGGGGTTTAGTGATTTTTAAGAGTTTATGGTTTACGGTTTAAGGGTTTAAGGGCTTAGGTTTTTAGGGGTTTAGGGTTTAGGATTGGGTTTAGTGGTTTAGGGTTTATGGTTTTAGATTTAGGGTTTAGTTTTTTAGGATTTTATGGTTTATAGTTTAGATTTTTAGGGTTTAAAGGTGTAGGGTTAAAGGGTTTACGTTTAAGGTTAAAGCAGTTTAAGGGTTTAACGATTTAGGGTTTATGATTTACGATTTTAAGATTTACGGGTTATGATTGTAGGGTTTTTTCCTTTATCATTTGGTCTAATTAATTCAAACTAAAATTTAAAAATATATATATTAACATTAAACTAAATGCAATTATAACTAAAAACTATTCAATTTTCTAAAATAACTATACTTAAATATATCTCAAGTCGGTAAGATATCTCTCTAATTACTTTCGTCCATGCAAATTTGTCAACCTGCAAAAATAACATTAAAAAAATAATCAACATTAAATTAACATCATGTATTATACAACTTATGCAATATCTATACAACAAAATTTAAACATTTCAATTCAAGTTTAACACGACACCAATACCACATTAATCCTATCACAATCGAACCGAAGGTGAGTAATTGCGCAACCGGCCAGCGGCCAGCCAGCTCCGCCAGCATCCAGCGGCCAACAACCGATAGCAGCGTACGACCAGCGCCGGCCAGCCCCCACCAATGTCGGCCAACGCCGGCCAGCAGCAGCCGCTG
Source organism: Curcuma longa (assembly GCF_044706935.1). Classification (NCBI taxonomy): domain Eukaryota; kingdom Viridiplantae; phylum Streptophyta; class Magnoliopsida; order Zingiberales; family Zingiberaceae; genus Curcuma; species Curcuma longa. The sequence goes on along the minus strand of NC_133873.1, from coordinate 2,474,919 downwards.
GCCAGTGGCCGTACAGCCAGCGCGCAGGCGCGGCCAGCGCCAGCCAACGGATGGCTGACGACGGAGTCGAGCTCCTGCAACGGTTCGGCAGCGAAAACACTCCCACGACAAAGGAGAAATGAGGAAGGAGGAAGCTTACCACACGCGAGGAGTGAAGATCCGGCAAGATCCAACCGGCAAAACGAGAAAATGGCGAGGAAGAGGCGGCTGTTCGCGTAAGGAGAAAGCAGCGGCAGCAGGTCGCGTAAAGAGCAAAGGGCACGATTCAGATCTAGGCGTTTATTAAAGATTTCACGATGAAAACTTTTCGTTGCCAAATTTGTCGCTGAATTGACGACGAACACGTTGTTCATCACTAAATCGATGACGAACGCGCTTTTCGTCGCCGAATTAGCGACGAACGCACTGTTCATCGTCGATTTTGGTGATAAAAATCACGTTCATCGCCAATTCTGTGACGAACATACTGTTCGTCGCCAATTCAGCGATGAGCGTGCTATTCGTTGCTGATTTTGGTGATGAACAAAATGTTTATCGTCAATTTTGGTGACGAACAGAAAGTGCATCGCCAATTCAACGACGAACACCACATTCGTCGCCAATTCGACGACGAACACTACGTTCGTCGCCAAATTTAAAATCCATATCACGACTTGGTGACTATTTGGCGACGAATAAATTTTTCATCTCAAAATTGCGATGAATATAATTTTCATCACAAATTGACAATGAATTTTATAACGAATTTTATTTTTGCAATGAAATTGGCGACGAAATTAATTTGTTGCTAAATTAGTAACAAATCTTTATTCGTCATAAATTTCATTACCAATCAACGACGAAAAATAAATTCATCTCAAACTCTGTTGCAAATTTGTGACGAAAATAATTCATCCCTAAAAACTTATTTTTTTGTAGTGTTGATTATCCTTCCATATTCCACATTTAAAATTGTACAATCGTTCACCTATAATAGTAAATATGATATAAATTAGATCAAAGTTTGATATTCCTGTATGGGAAATTATTTATTTTTTAACTTACATAGATTTGAAACCATAGTGCAAATTCCATCACTAACTTTTCATCAACTTCATATGGACTGTAACGCCCGAAAATTCTCAATTTAATTCTAGAAATATGATATGAATTTTCTGGAATTTATGCATATTTTTATGGAATTTTTAGAGTATCGAAAGTAGCAAAAAGAAATAAGTCGCCTAAGTGGTCTACGGGGAATTGAACCCGAGACCTATGACTTAAGCAGAATAGAGGGAACCAGTTGTGCCAGCAGCGGCCGCTGGAAGAGAAGGGGTTCGAATATACTTATAGTTGAGTTGGGCCCTATTTACCACTTAATATAAATAGGCAACTTAAGTGAGAAGTTAGGGATTTATTTAGTCGGGGGAAAAACTCCTTCTCTCCCTCTCCCAACCGCCGACGCCCCCTTCTCCCCCTCTTCTCTTCACGCCGACCACCAAGGGAAACACGGCCACCGGAACACCCTCCGACGAAGATTTCAGCACGAGAGCACTCGTCTCCGCGAGAGGAACACATCGACGCAAGCAAATCGTCGAACGGCTCTTGTTTCCGGAAAGTCTAGAGGTTAAATCGTAAGGAAACTTAGCGAAACAAGTAAGAAACTCCTCACCTGCAGTATAGGGCTTTGTTTATGTTTTTCGATTGGTAGATAACATGCTAGGTAAGAATTCCTACATTGGGGTGTGTCTTAGCGCACGCCATGTGTTCGATAAAATGCCTTAGACACTTTTAAGCACCTTATGACATGATACGTGGTCTTATTCAGTTATAGGGGACTACGGTTTATTGGGTAGGCTCCCATAGTAGCCTCTAGGTTCAGACAACCTAGCACGGGTTCAGATAACCCTTATGAAAACAAGACGCACGAATAAGTAAGTAAATGTAATTCATTTTATGAGGTACTGTACAGGATCTTTGATCCAACGGGTTGGATTCCCGCAGTCATCCCGGGCTGGACTCCCGCAGTCGGTCCCTAGGTTCAGATAACCTAGAAAGGGTTGGATTCCCTCAGTCATCCCGGGAGGGGCTCCCGCAGTCGCCCATAGCATGCTTATATCACGGTACAGTGCCGGGCCCAAAGCAAGATCATGAAATAAATAATTTCACCTACTATGTATATGGTTTTTAGGTTTACAGACCAGTTAGGTGAACACGATATAGGCACAAGAATAGCTAAGTTTAGATAACTTGGCTCAGGCCTCAGTTTTATGCTATATTGTATACTCAGTATGATCCATGTTTATGTTTGACTTTTGATACATGCTTATGTGCAGTTTCCAGCCTTTATGCTTTAAGCGATGCCATGCCATGTAGTTTCCTGTTCATATATGATTTCAAGAATCATGTTTTCAAATCATATGCATCGTACATGTTTTAGTGAGGTAGAATGTTTCTTACTAAGCTTTTAGCTTACAGATTCTATTTTTCCCTATACTGCAGATAAAGGTAAGGGAAAAAGAGATGGATGAACTGGTGGAGGCTGGGAGATCAATGCAAAAGTACAAAGATGTGTGTGGGCTAAAGGAACTGGAACTACGATCTAATTTGACTTTGTGGTTAACCATTTATGAATTCCGAACATGTTTTAGACTATGATAACTTCTTATAGAACCCTCATGCTATGCCAAGATTTATGTTTAGCCATAGTAGTATATCTTTGTGATGCAAATTAGAGCAGGTTTATTTACATGGCTGCGAATTGGTTGGAGACGTTCGGCGTCCAGCGTCTGACACGGCCTGCCCGTGCCAACTGGCACGGCCGTGCCAGACCGCTCTTCGGCGTCCAGAGACGGACACGGCCAGGCCGTGCTGAACAGCTGACGGCCGTGCCAGGTAGTCTCTCGGCGTGGACGTGCCGTGCGTCCAGAACTTGACACGGCCGGGCCGTGCTGAACAGCACGGCCGTGCCAGTCCCAACCTATAAACACAGAATAAATTAGGTTCCAAGGAGGATTTTGTTTTAGACACTTTCCTGCCACCCCAGTAAGCCTTCCGCTGTAGTTTATGTATGTATATAAGTAACGAATCCGGCCTTGTAAGTAAGCATGAGAGGTCGGGTCGTTACATTAACATGAAATTGTTGTTCATAATGACAGGAATATCAGTTTGTAGCTTAAGCATATCGATCCTCATAATACACCTGGCGGACAAATCTTGGAAAAATAAACTGAATTCTGTAAGTGATTGCCAAACATTATTAGGTAGAAGGTCATGAAAAGCTATTGGCACAAGTCTTTGCATGAACATATGACAGTCATGACTCTTTATTCTAAACATTTTTAACCTATTCATATCCGTGCATCGGGGCATATTGGAAGCATACCCATCAGGGAATTTTATCTGTTTCAACCAACTACATAAAACTTGTTTATCTTCCCTGTCTAATGTATAACAAGTCTTTGGATATTGATTTGTTGTTTCATTCTGATGTAATTCAGGTATGTTAACCAATTCTTTTAATTCCTCTTGTGATTTTACAGTGTCTTTAGTTCTTCCAGAAATATTCATCACTGTATTGAAGATGTTATCGAATTTTTTTTTGATATACATCACATCTAAATTATGTCGAATCAATAAATACTTCTAATACGGTGGGTCCCAGAAAATGCCTCTTTTCTTACAACCACATTTGCACATCCTAACAATGTATTTATTTATCTCCTCAGAATTATGATCATATACTGGTAGAAATTCATAATTATCTATTTGGTCAATAATTTCTGTACCTGACTTCATTGTTGACTGCAGTTTTCTGACTACAATATTTTTAAAAAAAATTTCTTTTATTTCTCCTGAAAGGATGATCAACTGGTAAAAATTTAAGGTGATTATCAAATCTAGATACCTTCCCACTGTATAGTAATGAAAACGCATTAGACTCTGTCATGCAATATGCACATGCTAATTTACCAGTCGTGCTCCATCCTGACAACATTGAATATGTTGAAAAATCACTAATTGTCCATAATAAAGTAGCATGCAAGGTAAAAATTAATTTTACTTGCAACATCATAAGTCTCTGATCCTACATTCCATAGTTTAGTTAACTTGGCAATCAGAGGTTGTAAGAAAATATTTTTCTTCTCTTTCGAATTTATTGGACCTAGAATAAGCATAGTCAGAAATATAAGTTTGTCTTTCATGCATATCTATGGCGGTAAATTATAGGGTGTTAATATAACTGGCTAAGATGAATATTGCTATCTTGACTGACCAAATGGTTGGAGATTTTTCCATGCCGGAGAGTCACAAGGATGACACACTATACCTCCTTCGTGCACATGCTGATGATGCCACCTCATGTGGCAAGCTGTGACAGCAGATGCATACAAAAGTTGAAGTCTAGCAGTTAAGGGGAAATAATACATAACCTTCTATGTAATATTTTTCTTTTTCTTCCCTGGAATGCGACTACAATGCTTGTAACGAGGGTGACTATAGATTTTGCATTCAATCAGCTCACTGTATTCATTCCAATATATCATGCAACTGTTTATACAATAATCAATCTTCTCTATAGGCAAATCTAAACCTCTTACCAATTTCTTTGTATTGTAAAAGCTATCAGTCATTTGGTGATTAGCAGGGAGCAATTCTGACATCAATTGATAAATATTATCGTAACATCGTTCTGAGAAATAATGTTTTGCCTTGATGTTCAATAATCTTATAGTAGTTGATAGTTGGGAATGACCAGATGGAATACCTTCCCACACTTCTTTTTCACTAGCCTTTAACATGTCATATAGTTATTGAATTACAGGTGTTGTTATTTCATCTACATTGGATGGATCAACTACATTCATTACGTCATAAACCATTGATTGCATCACATTCTCATTAGGTGTTGATTCCTCTAAAATAGTTGTGCCAGATAAAGAAGCAACCGAAGTTCTAATTCGATCAGACACATAAGGCTCCCCGTGATAATACCAATTGTAGTAGTTTGGTACAAAACTATTTCTACATATATGTACTTTCACGGTATCCTCATCACAAAAAACTTTATTTCTACATTTGTAATGATTACATGGGCAACGTAACTCTGTGTCATTCATGCATTTTAGATGACTCTTAGCAAAGTTCACAAACTTTTCAACTCCAACATAAAATTTAGCTCGGATAAATTCATTATCTAATCTATTGTACATCCAAGTTTTATTCATATACATTATAAAGATTGCAAAATTAAATTTCCATTGAATACAAATAATATGCTAAAATAAATTTGCAAGTAGTTTAAATAAATTCTAAAGCACTTAGACTTATTACTATCAATAAAGTACGATATCGCAGCCACTTACTACTATGTGGTCAAGTTATATTAAGTTTAATTACATAACTAGAACATACACGATGTATTTTTGTTATCGATAAAGTTAACCATTTCTAGTTGTGTTAATGTTGTAAGTCTACTAAATAATAATTAATATTAACATTTTTAAATTTGTAAGTCCTCTAAATTTATAAGTCCAATAAATTTGTATATCAAATAAATTTCTAATAATACTTATTATAATGTTGTTGCATTATAATAATGAAAGGATTCTACTATTCTATAAAATTTAATCGTGAAAGGATTAATTAGGTTGTATGGGGAGGACGACCTCGTGGTCGGCAAGTTATTTTAAATATATATATATATTCTACTTTGGTATTGTGCACTCAGAATCATACATCAATCATATAATTCAAAATAAAAAATAAACTTTATAACATTATTACAATCATCTAGTATCAATATAAAAGCAAGAAAAAACATCTAGTGTTGATATAATACACCTGGCTTATCAATACAAACAATATAGAAACATATAATATAAATGACAGAAAAAAAATATCACTTACAATACTAATAGAAGAATAAGGTCGGAGTATTGGAATGACATCTCTCAGACAACTGCGAACAAAGGAATTGCATATTTAAACAAGCACAAATAAATTACGTTTTAAAAACTCTAAACCTTACAATCCTATTCAACATGCACAATTGACATATTCAGGCCAGGCCCAGCGAGCTTGCCCAGGCCTGGTCTGACGTTGCCGAGCTCGACTAGGCCAGCACAAATGTCAATGAACTTGGCCAAGCTTAGCTCGATGTCGGCGATCTCAGTTAGGCCTGAACAGACGGTGACGAACTCGGCCAGGTCGAGGTCGACCCCGACCAGCTTAATCACACTGACCCCGATGCCTACAAGCTTAGACAGGCCGAATTCAACACCAGCGAGCTCACCAAAGGCTGGATTCGACGTCGGCGAGCTAGGCCAGCCCAGTCCCGACGTCGACGAGTTCGGCCAGGCTAGGCCCAATGCCGACGAGCTCAGCCAGGTCGGGCTCGACCCCGGCGAGCTCAACCAGGTCAGCCCCGAACTTGCCGAGCTCGACCAAGTCAGCCCCGAACCTGTCGAGCTCAACTAGGCCGGGCCCAATGCTGGTGAGCTCTCCAAGGCCGCCCCCAATGTTGGCGAGCTAGCCAAGGTTGGGTCCAACGCCGATGAGGTCGACCACCAGTCCCGAGGTCGTCGAACCCTAAAACCTTAACCCTCTAGCGAACCAACCGATCCTAACAGTGCCGAACTGCCACATTGGAGGGCCAAGTAGAGAGGTGTCGAGTGGGTAACCAAAATCACCGAGCAGAGTGGGATGCCAAGCAAGAAGCAAGGCTATTGGAACGGGAGGCAAGACTGTCGAGCAAGAGAAAAGTCAAGCACTACTAAGGCTTGTGTTTAACATAGGTTTGTCCCCTCCGGCGATGCTTTGAAGTCATGTTGGACGTTTGTTTCTTAGGATACAATGGCATGACCATGTAGACAACCAAGCATTGATTGTTCATGGCGAGCCGAGCATGTACTTAAGCACTATCACTGAAGAACCACCAAGCGGGACACTCGGTTGGGAGGAGGAGAAGGGGGAATGAAGTGGATGGAGTTTTTGCACTTGTTGCTCTGCATCTCTGTGTGTCTCTTTCTTCTACCAAAAGAGGAGCCTTATATAAGGGTTCACATCCTTGGCTACATTAAATAGATGAGTGTTCCAACCAAATACCATAGATAATTAAGCCATCAGTCATCGAACAAGCTGACATGTATGCTCTCTGAAGATCATCGCTAAGGAGGATAAAAGAACCTAAAACACACTCCAAAAGTGGATTAGAATGGCGCCGAGGAGAGATCCCAATAGGCCACTTCGATGCTCAAGTTAGGATTTTTTTACAAAAGAAGTGATTAAGGAAAATTAAGGTTTGTATGTGCACGTACCTATATCCATGAGGTGGACAACCTTTTAATGAGCTATCAATGTGTTTATTCTCAAGAACGTGCACATTCGTTTATGGTATGTTCCAAAATATGCACTACCATTTATGATAGATTCTGAAATGTCCATCTCCGTTTATGGCATGTTCTAAAATATCCACTTCTGCCATCCGCGTCATCCAGAAGAAATGATCCTATAGATGAAGCGATCGTGTTACCTCTTAGTAGGAGGAAGCTGAGGTTGATACTGAGTGGCCTCGAGGGTGGATGAAGTCAAAGGCTGAGGTCAATCGCTGAGGTTGAGCTGGGGATGAGGTCGCTGCTCGAGGCCGAGTTGGAGATGTGATCAGCGCCCGAGGTTGAGTTGGAGATGAGGTCGACATCCGAGGTTGAGTTGGAGATGAGGTCGGTGCTTGAGGCCTAGCTGGGGATGAGGTCGATGCCTGAGGCCGAGGTACAGATGAGATCAGCGATCGAGGACGAGTTGGAGATGAGGTATCGATTCATCATTTAGTAATAATGTACCTCAAAAAACGACCACTCTTGATACCGAATAGACACTTACTTGGGTTCAGCTTCAGGCTGTATCTTTGCAACTTGCCGTAAGTTTCCTCGATATCACTGATCAAGTTCTCAGCTTGAGAACTTACACCCATCAAAATTAATTATTTATTTATTTACCAAACCTCTTTATTATCGTCTTAAATAGTACAGAGAGGTCCAGGTCGTCTCTCGGACTCAATGATGGAAGTTGTTCTAGACCTATGGTACAGAGTTTTATTATTTCAACTTTATTCATCAAATTGACAAATGAAAATCAAATTTAATCTATAATTAATAGAAGAATCCTAAGTATACAGTCCTAGTTACACTGTTAAATTCTATTGCACATAAATTACAACATCTATACAAAACAAGGACATGTCCGTTATTCAATTCATAACATTCAAAATTCATCTATCAAGCATGCAATTATTCAACCAACTTGTTTCATTCACAAAAGTCATAACTTATCAAATGAATTTTATTCATACAATCTTAATATACAACATACAACATGTCATTTTCACAACAAATGTAACATACAACATGCTTTTATTTACATGACACAAACTACTCAACCTACATGGACTATACAAACAAGTATCCACCATACAAATTCATACAACAACTAAATCATACACAATAACAATAGATCACCATACAACATGAATCAAAATCATACTAACCTACCACCGATTACACCTTTACAATGTTTACAATCTTACAACACTACAAGTCATGTATCATACAAATCTAATACCCAAAATAAAATTACAAGACCCACAACAAACAATCCTACAACACAACAACAACATATTATACATCACAACATTCCATACAACTTACTATCAATCTTTGATTACACAAGTTCAATAAACAACATGAGTTCAACTCTAAATCACAAGATCAACATACACCAAACAATCATGATCAGCAGCTCAACTTTATTGCTCACAGAACCATTCTTTCTCTTATCCAAACCTCATCAGTATGACTAAAAGTACAACATCAATTAGGTTTATCTAAATCAAGTCAGTAACTAACATAGGTGAAGAAGAAACCAATTAAACTAAAGTTAATGCTAAGATTAGGCTTAGGGTTAAAACAATTGTTAAGAATTAGGATTAGAAATCAGAATTAAGGATTAGGATTAGAGGTTAAATATTAAAACGTATTTACAATGTTCCATGGGGGTTTTGATTCATAGTTAACAAAAAATAGGGAAAACAGATCTTCAGCTAAGGAAACAGATGGTGTGATTAAGTTTGAGATAGGGTTAGAGGTGAATCAACTTCCCTTTCAATTGGCACCGGTACCAACCGAAGGAAGGAAGAAACAAGGGTAATGACGCGGAAGGATGGTGTCCCCGGACCAGCTTAGAACAGAGGGCATAGCACCGGTGGAGTCACGCCAAAGGGACAATGGCTCGCCGGGCACTCCGTTCACGACGAGAAACGATCGGAGAAGATGAAGCTAGGACGTATCCCTTTGCCGCTGACCCCTGCTGCAAACCACAGACAAAAATCAGTAACAAAGGAATTAAACTCCTAACCTTACCTTTTTCCGGTGACAGTGAGGATGAACGGAGGAGGAGTGTGCTGTCGCCGGCCACCGCAAATGGGCACTCCGCTCACAGCAACGGAGACGAACGACAGAGGAAGGGCGGATGCTTGGCGCTCGTCCACCACAGCTCCGGCCACCTCTGACCCGTGCTGATCGGAGACGAAGGATGAAGGGGAAGGGCGACGGAGATGGGCGACGGTGGGCGATGGAATCGCGACGGGAGCTCAGTGAAGAAGAAGAAAGGCGTCGCGAGAAGGAGGAGGAGAAACTATCGGACCGAGCTCGCTTGCGCTAACCCTAAACTTCCCCTTTTAACTGCGTGATGAACCGACGCTGCAATTGACCAAGCCGGGTTTATTGACTTGAACCAGATTTGAATTGGTTTGAACTGAATTTGGGCTGAAATCAAATGGAGTGAACCGGTGATTTTGCAATTGAACCGACTATTGAATCAATTTCAATTTGGGCCTGCTGGATTGGGCTTTGATTTGGATTTGAAATGGCTAGAGCTGATTGAAATAAATTTTGAGCCCAATTCAAATCTTGATTGAACCATTTTGAAGATGAGTTGAACCCAAGCTGAGCCAAGTTGATTTTTCTTCCAATTTGATCCTCCAAATATGATTATCTTCATCCTAATTTCCTGAAAAATTACATACCACAAATTAATGTCCATAATTACCTCAAAATAATAAGAAAAATAGAATGAAGATTAAAATTTCATCAAAGACAAAGAATACATTAAAAGCCCAATTTATGCCATAAAATATGGTTTAGCCGGTCCAAAATAACCTTAATCTATCCGGTCAAATAGCCAGTTATCAGCTGTATCTTTGCAACTTGCCGTAAGTTCCCTCGATATCACTGATCAATTTCTCAGCTTTAGCAGTCTTAATCAGGATATCATCCACGTACACTCCAATGTTCCTCCTGACTTGGTGTTTGAAGACTTAGTTCATCAACCATTGATATGTCACACCTGCATTCTTTAATCTAAACAACATAATATTATAACAGAAGGTGCCATCTAAAGTGATGAAACTGATATTTTTTTGATCCTCAACTACTAGAGGAACTTGATGATAGCTTTGGTATGCATCCAACATATAGATGAGTTCGCAATCGGAAGTTAAGTCTACAAGTTGGTCGATTCAGGGAAGGAGATAATAATCCTTCGGGCAACTTTGTTAAGGTCTCGAAAGTCCACATAGATCCGCCATTTGCCTCCCGATTTGGACACCAAGACCACATTTTCTAGTCAGTTCGGGAATTTAACTTTCTGAATGTGTCCGACTTTCAATAACTTGGTAATCTCAGCTTGGATTATCTTGTCTTGCTCGGACCCAAAGTGTCACTTCTTTTGTCTAACTGATCAAGTTTTGGGGGCTGTGTTGAGTTAATTAGTTCTCCATTATAGTGGGGGATATGCTGATGACTTCTTTGGCCGACTAAGCGAAGACATCTTTATGGCGAGAAAGATAGATGATCAGCTCTTGCTTCAACTCGAAAGGGAGGTCGATAGCAATCTGACTGTTCTTTCTAGTTATTCGAGTACACTCTATACTTCTTTCTGCCCATCGGATGGTCGGGACATGAGTATCTACTGGACAACTTGTACCTCATCTCCCTGAGTTCTTTAGGTCTTGCGGATGCTAGATCGTATTATCTCCACATAACACTTTCTGGCTTCTATCTGGTCTCCCCTGACACACCGCATTACAAGAAAAAGCTAATAGACAACGCTTTTAATACGTTGTCTATTTGGCAGAAAAAGCATTGTAAAATCATCTTTTGTAAAAGGGGTCTCTCAAAGACAACGCTTCTTATGTGTTGTCTTTGTTAACATTGACAACACTTCTGTAACGAATAAAAAACATTGTATTTTAATTCCAGACTGCTTGATTTTGCAATGTTTAATAGCGTTGTCTTTTTGAAATGAAAGCATTGTCTTTTGAAATGAAATAAATATTTTTAGCAATAAATAAAAATCATTATATTTTTCATATACAAAATCATTGTCTATTATATTTACCAAATGACTTCCATATACAAAACCATTGTCTATTACAAAACCATTGTCTGATATGTGAACTACTTATAATACATTACATAGACTTAATTACATAATATGCTTCTACCAACTTTGAAATATATTGTTAGAGTGATATGACCTCGATCCAATGCCCCTCACACGCCCAGCTTTTTCTCCCGTCTCAAGTGTTGTTGTAATCACATCCTCTTTTGTCCCTTCAATTTGAAATATAGAATATATAAGTAACATCTATATTTACAAGTGTATCATGTGCATCTACCAGGACAATATGCTTCAAAAATATTGAAGAAGAATGTTTTAAAAATAGCATAAACAAATAAGAATTGAGGTGCCAAACAAACAAGGGCTATAAGTGGGTAAGCTAATGTTCGTAGTTCAGATTGCATTAGCTCTAATTTTGTTGGCATACATGTCTTCCAAATTAAAAAAAAAAAACCCAATAAGAACTAAGCTAAGATATAACCATAAAGGTTTTAGTTGCATGTTAGTAATAGCATGGACAATACTTCCTATTTGGTATATTGAGGATAGTGGTGAAATCTAAATATCATCAATAGAAGGTAATTAATTTCTCCAGACATTATATCAAAAAGTGACAAGTTCAAATTCTACTGATATTGTGAAATTATCTACTTGAAATATTCTAGAGTAGCAAGACAAAAGCATTTGGAAAGAAATTGAGTCACTCAGAAAGAAAAGCAAAAAATAAGCCCTATTCCTTAATGAAATGTAACCATAACACAATATGAATGACTAATAAATGGCATAATGAACATCATTATGTGCAGTAAATGCTTGTTGTTGCCATCAATCTTTGTTTGTGGAGACATTTGAAAATTTCATAATTTACTAGTTTTACACAAACATAAAATTGATATGATTATAGAAAATAATAATTCAAATATGGATGAAATAAAAAAAAAAAAAGAAAATGTGTTCAAATTGAATTCATGCATCCAGGTACCTTTTGCTGATTATACATTTTTATGCTATTAAACCATACAGATAAAATAGAGAATATTCTACACTAAAAAGTGACTTCCTTCGAAGGAAGTTGGGTTGGTAACATCACTATCTGATCATTCCAACAAAATGATCTTAAAATTTGACATCATAAATCTCCAAGTTATGCATTTTGCAAGCCTGTATGATGGAAAAATATATGCATGGCCTGCATGTAAACACTCAACACTCACACTATGATGGGAAAACAAGCATATGGTAGTACCATTTAAAAAAAAAAACATAACATACAAAATAGCACAGAGGAATATACCATCATTATCTTCATCAACCCACTTATCCCAATCAACTTTCACATAGTGAGGAGTACCACCTATTAGTTTCTTCCACCACTGCTCTGCTTTTTCAATGACACAAAGATAGACCTGACACCTACATTAATTTTGCTTTCCTGGAAGGTAACTAATCCAAGTGAGAAGAGATGGGAAACAAGAAAATATCAATAGATCAAGCAGAAAATAAAAACATTACCTCTTTATTTACTTTATCAAATAGTTCCAATTTTAATTCATAAAAGTTGCTTGCAGCACCAGCTATGGCAGAGAAAGTGAAAATGCCATCAAGTTCTAGATTTACTTTCACGTCTCTTGCATCAGGCAATTGTACAGTGATGTAGACCTTATCAATACGCTGTGCCCACTTGACCTCAGGGATCGACTGATATATAAAAGAATTCATTGGAAATCATTTTGTATAAACTAGAAACAATCAAACTGGCTTTAAAACGACCATGCTTATATAATGGGTTTTTTTTATAATTTATACTATATTAAACTGTCAACACAACACCAGATTAAGTGGGTGTAAGGAAAATCCATTTAAAGGCAAGATAAAGTCCTAAGTATCAATGTTCAGGCACCTTAAACCTTTCCATGTGACAATTTTAATAAGGCATGGCCAAGCAATCATTAATTAGAAAGTAGATTGAACACCCAATCACCTTGGTCCCAGGCTTACCTCTCTGCGCTGGATCCCGTCGACGCCACTTCCATCGCCCGATCCATCCTCTTCGAAGCAGGTGTGCACGGATTCCTCTCCGCTGCTCCTTGCTTCAGATCTATGAACATGGCGAGCATGATCCTTCCACGCAGCTGTCGCCCCCGTGACTCCCGATCCAGCTTCTTCGCCAAAAGTGCCTCCATCATCCAACTGAAGAAGATGTCGTCGAGCTCCTCCACCACCTTGGAGTGCCGTGCATGCCTTAGTGTAGTGAGCTTCGGTGAAAACCCAAAAAATAGTGGAAACCTAAAAAAAAAGCGAAACACGGAAGGGTTAGGGTTTTATTTTGGATTAGGGTTTTCTTTATGTTGGTGGGTGCGGAGCAATGGGAATCGCAGGTGAGTTACGTATGCTGACCTTATCCCACGAGGACACGAGGAGGAGGTCGCTGTGGTTGGAGAAGTGTAGGTTAGAGATGCCATCGGAGGGAGGCTGGGAGAGCTCGCGATCGTCGGTCGGCGTAGTGGTGGTGGTGCTCATGTAGGCCATCACCACGGGAAGAGAGATAGTTCATGGATCTAGTGAAAGTATGACCGAAAATCGAGGAGGGAAAGGACATGACCGTTCGATAGAGCAACGAGGACTGAGGAGGGGGAGTGGAGAGGAGAGGAAGCGGGTGCATGTGTGTTATACGCATCGGGATAGGGATTCGGAGAGGATAAGCTGGGCGGAGTGACGAGAGAGGAAGAGGCACAAGGAGCACAAGGTGGCGAGAGGGGTCGGGAGAAGAGGAGAGGCATGAGGAGCAAAAGGTGCATGGCGAAATACTCGAAGTAGGTCGTGGACCGCACGAAAAGAAGCGCTAATAAGAAATCCTCAATGATAATACTTTTTAAAAAACCATTGTCGTTGACCCGAAAAAAAGCATTAATAAACAACACTTTCTGAAAAAACATTGTCTTTGACACAAAAAAAGTGCTAATAGACAATGCTTTCTGAAAAAATATTATCTTTGATTTTTAAAAGATAACGTTTTTGACTAAAAACATTGTTAAATAAAAATTGACAACACTTTTGACAAAAAGCGTTGTCTTTCTAGTGTTGTCTATTAGCTTTTTTCTTGTAGTGAAAAGATTATTTTCCCAATTTGACCCAACAAGGTATGCCCAATGGTTGTACGTTTTGCTCATTCTACATCGGTTGGATCATCCTAACCTAAGAAGTCACTTGGACGATCTGACCCTTAAAAACATGCCATCTTTACTTGTTAATTGGCCTAATCAATCCTATTGACTTCGTTGGTCTGGACTTAGCCATCCCGTTACCTGATCAACCTAAAGGATCTGATGGATCCCTTTGGCCATGGCTAGATTGACCAGATGCCCATCGACCTTCTTGACTTGCACAAGTTCAAAAAATTTAATAAAAAATAATTTTTATGAAACAAACAAAGTCTTACTACAATTCTGTTTTTCTTCGGAGCTTAGTAAATTGGAGGTCAATTCTAGTGACACTTGAAATTTATTAATTTTTCACACAATTTCATAAATAATTTAGCTAGTCATATATAATTTAACATTCACATTATTATCATTATTTATTTCCATGAACTTTAAGTTTTTCTCCCAAGGTAATTTAACATGGTAATGCTGCACATTTCTCCGTGAAAAACACCATGAAGGGCGGCTTCAATATTTTTTGGTTTGTTCAATGGCGGCTTCACTATCTAATGGGAGCACCTATAAATTATGGTAGGACCCCCCCCTCCTTTAAACCAATGAAAGGTCCTACCATGCATGTGTAGGATTGAATTCGACGCTAGAGGAAAGTCAATAGCATTACAAATTTTACGAGCTTGAAATTACAATAGAAATTACTAAAGTAATGCAGCGAAATAAATATGAGTAGTTAACTCAAGCATGCAATAAAATTGGTAACAATATCTTTGTCTAAGCAGAAAAAAATTTCACATAAATAATAAGGACGCACAACTAAATAAATTGAATTTTATTTCGATTAACTCCTTTTCTAAAAATATTCTAGAGGTGGAGAAACCTTAAAAAGAATCTAAAAATTAAGCACGCAATAATACATAATTCTATGTCAACAAAAAATAATAAAGTTATGCTAGTGTTGTTGAATTAGGAAGATTAGGCATAGTGTTACAACACGTTGCCAAAGTTGCATCCGAAGAGCATAGCGATTAAGAGTATGAGCAAACTTGTAGTGAACTAGAAGAATTGAATCATGAAGACTTTATCTCGAGACTCCTTTTATTGGCCTTCCCCGATCGCACGAGCTTGACTTCGTTCGCATTCAACAGCACCATGGTATGAAGAATGAGGCATAGAATAGATATCACTTGGTGCTAGTCGTATAGGCCATATAAAAACCTTTTCGGGTGCCTGGATTCCTTTCCGGGCGCTTAGAACTGATCTGATCTGACCTGGTTCTATCAGTTTTTTATCGAGGTCAATTCCACCTGATTTTGACGTTTGGAACACATAGAGGTGCATGGACCATCCAAGCGTTTAGATCAAATCTAGGTGCCTAGATCTACCCAATCTGGATTCCTAGATCTCATTGGACCATCTGGACTATTCTAGGTGCTCGGATTCAATAGGAGAGCTAAAAATCAGTTAATCAATTTTGACCTGAGTTGACTTTCGAGCTTGGTTTAGCTGTTTCTATTTGCTCTTCTTATGCTTCCTCAGTCTTGCTTTCAACTCCTGGTTCTTGTAAGATTAGCATATAAGCAAACAAGCAACCTAAGTCTCCCTATAGTCTGTCTGATCTACTAGACTTAACTAAGTCTTACCCTGTAAGTCAAACCTACTAGGCTTACCCGTGCCTAACTTACAGTTAGGACTAGTCACTTTCATAGGTAGACTTTTCACTAGCCGAACATCCTATTTGGACTTTTCCTTGCCTAATCTCCAATTAGGATTAGTCATTTTTATAAGTAGACTTCTCACCTGCCAAACATCTAGTCACCCTTGACTTGTTTGGACTTTCCCTTGTCCAACCTTCAATCATGACTTCCTTTCCCAATCCTCCAGATCAAGACTTCCTTGCCTAGTCCTCCGAATCAAGTTTTCCTTGCCCAATCCTCTAGATCGAACTTACTTTGGCTAGCCTCCAGCTAGAACTTCCTCTACCTAGCTTCTAACTAGGACTTTCCCTGCCTAGCCTCAACTAGGACTTCTCCTTGACTAGGACTTCTCACTAGTCTTCTGATCAAACTGACTTAACTAGACTTCACTCACAGCCAAATATTAGGTTTTATTTGGATCAATCCTTGGTCAAACAGATCAGACCTAGATGTATTGTCAAACATCAAAATTCTAAGGACAGACTAGTGCTCCTTGCACCAACAACTCCCTGTTCGTGCAATCTTGCCCCAAGTGAATTGGATTTTAATGTTTGGCTAAAATGAGTTTAAGTTATGCAATGTTGGTGATCTAACATGTGTGAATTGAGTTCACAGGAAAGTCTAGATTGGAAGACTTGGCAAATGGTGAAGTCCCGGAGGCGCGACCTCTTGGCAAATGGTGAAGTCCCGGAGGCATGGCCTCTTGGCAAAGGTGAAGTCCCAGAGGTGCGGCCTCTTGGCAAATGGTGAAGTCCCGGAGGCACGGCCTCTTGGCAAATGGTGAAGTCCCTGAGGCGCGACCTCTTGGCAAAGGTGAAGTCCCGGAGGCGCGGCCTCTTGGCAAAGGAAGACTTAGCACGACGAAGCTGAGGAAAACGTCTCAAGCTAGTGCAAGGAAGGGCACGAGGCTTGTGGAAGGTGTTTGAAGGTTTGCATCAAGGCTAAGAGTTGAAGAAGAAGCTGAAAGGGGAGGTTTAGCTTGGTCAGTCGACTGACATTGTGATCCAGTCGACTGATAGTTGATCAGAAGCACACACATGGCGAACTCAGAAGTATTAGTCAACTGGACTATAGTTTCAGTCGACTGGCGGCTAATAGAAAATCTGGTCGAGTGGATCAGTCGACTGGCACTGGAGCAGTCGACTGACAGAATACCGTTGGGGCGACAATTGGCGGATTAAATGCAGATTAAAGAGCTGTTGAAGCCCATCAGTCGACTGGCCATTGGAGTAGTCGACTGATGTACAAAATTCTATAAAAACGCAGTTTGACGATTGGAGAAGTAGCGATTCATTCTCTTGCATTCTTGCACGAACTCCAATCTTTGTAAACTCTATTCCTCTTCCTCAAAATTTCATTAAACATCCTGTGAAAGGAAGAGATCGATTTGTAAAGGTTTCTCCGCCTTTAAAGTGCTCTTTGAAAAGGAGATTTTTCATAGTGGAATCGTCGGCGGTGTGTGTGGATCCTTGGACTAGTCACCTCGTTGAGGTGGATACCAAGTAAATAACTGGGTTAGCGTTTGATCTTTTTCTTTCTTATTATTATTTGCTTCCGCAAACTATCTCGCAGAGAAAGATCGAAAATCGCTATTCACCCCCTCTAGCGAACGCCTCAATCCCAACACTCCTGGTCGACCGAGACCTGACTTTTCAACTACCTTGGTCAGACTCGTTTAATTATGTGTCCAAATACTTGGAATGGATCCAAGCGACCAAGAGGTCAATACATTGATTTTTGAAAATTTACCTAAGTTTTTCAAAAAAAATATTTTTAGATTCATAGAAATCAACACTGCCTTATTATAATTTCTCCAACATAGTGGTGTTGATCTTTGAACAACAACGCCATAGATCTTTCAAAATTAACACCACAATATTGTAATTTTCTCTAATAAATTAGTGATGATCTTTAAAAATCAGCATCATAATTATTATGATCCTTCGTAACCAACACCATTGTATCCTGATCCTTTAGTCATTGTGCCAACTAATATAGATTCATAACTTTTTGTAGGAGGTTTAGAATCAGAGTTGCACATCATCCTACCTTCTCTACACTCCCCTCTTTCATTCTATGTTCAGGTTTCAGAATTTCAAATCGTCTAGATCCATCAATAAATTTCGGTCAAAAATGAGTTTCGGTTAAAACCTATTGATAACCTTCGTCAACTCTAATTAGACCTAATCCAAGTCTTTGGCCATCATGATGGGGGTGTCATCTCAACTATACTCAAATTTCTTAAAATAGTATTGGATTTCACTCGATTTATACTGTAATTTCCACAATGAGTACTGAAATTTCTTTATTTTGAACTCAAATTTCACTTGCTCTTGGCATTTCCTTCGTGGTGAAATAATAATAGTAAGCTCACTCTTGACATATTTTTCTACATGGTTACCAATCCATATGTATGTGAGATTGCCTCATGATCATCATACTGAAGGTCTCATCTGAACACTATACTCAAATCTTCTAAAATCATACTGGATCTCACTCGATTGATACTGTAATTTACACAATGAGTACTGAAATTTCCTTATTTTGTACTCAAATTTCACTTGCTCTTAGCATAACCCAAACTAGTGAAATAAAAATGGTTAGTAAACTCTTGACATGGTTTTCACCATGGTTACTAGACCATATATATGTGAGGTCGCATCAAGAGTAAAATAATTCAAAGTAGTGGAAAAGTAATGGTGAGCTCACTCTTGACATGTTTTCCTATATGGTTACTAAACCATGTACATGTGAGGTTGCCTCATAGTCATCATGGTGGGGGTGTCATCTCAACTATACTCAAATTTCTTAAAATCGTACTGGATCTCACTCGATTTACACAATGAGTATTGAAATTTTCTTATTTTGTACTTAAATTTCACTTGCTCTTGGCATAACCCAAACTAGTGAAATAAAATAGTTAGTAAACTCTTGACATGGTTTCCACCATGGTTACTAGATCATACATATGTGAGGTCGCATCAAGAGTAGAATAATACAAAGTAGTGAAAAAGTAATGGTGAGGTCACTCTTGACATGCTTTCCTATATGGTTACTAAACCATGTACATGTGAGGTTGCCTTATGATTATCATGGTGGGGCTGTCATCTCAATTATACTCAAATTTTTAAAATCGTACTGGATCTCTCTCGATTTATACTGTAATTTCCACAATGAGTACTGAAATTTCCTTATTTTGTACTCAAATTTCACAGAACTCAAAATCTAGTCAACTATCTTGAGCATTCTTCGCCACAGAATCAACTCCAGTCGACTGAGATTAAATCCCAATCGACTGACGTCGAACAGTAACGAATCTGACTCGACTGGGATCATATTCCAGTCGTTTGCGTGTTTTTCCTTTGAATGCACGAAAACCTCACCTCAGTCGACTGATATTTATCCCCAGTTGACTGAACACGAACAGAGGCAATTTGGACTCGACTGGAGACCCTCCTGTTACGCCCCGGGAGACAGCTTTCCGAGAAATTTCGACAGCATCTCCCCTGTAACAATTGACCTTCCCTGAATACATACATAACATAATCAATCCATAACAGGCTATGGATATGTACTGACAGCATTAAATAAATAAGAGTGACCAACAAAGCCACAGGCATCAATATCCAACACATAATGATCCACAGGATCACTATCACCATCCCTGCAGCGGAAAACAAGCACAACTACGCAGATATAATACGATCCACATCCACAAGTATATCCAAATCAGAAAGAATCCGAAAATATCCGATCGACATCCAAAACTCGAAACTCCCGAATCACAAATAGAGTAAACTAAGTTTGAATAAGTCTGAGAAACGGATAATATGGGAAATATAAAGGAAATTAAATAGATCTCCAGGGACTAGCAGTGCAGCTCTCCAGACGACATCAACCTGAAATAGACATACGGGTAAACGGAGTGAGTTCAAACGAACTCAGCGGGTATCAAGTAGACATGTATCAGATAGCTAGCAGACTACTATGGAAATACCGGTAGAAGAATGACAGGAATGAAAAACTGAACTCATGTGTAAATATACTCACCAGAACATGCTAACGATATAATCATAGGTAACATGATCCCTAACAAATCCATACGATCCCTGTATGTACATCACCAACATATGCAAATAACCTGAATGCAACAATATCACCAAAGAATCCCTATATTATGCACAAATACAAGAACATATCCTGGTCACCCCTGCTACCCATCTGATCCTTACATACCAAAGTGAGGTCGCGTGGGCCCTCAATGATAAATACCCGTCAGATCCATCACCGAGATGTGAGGTCGCGTGGGAACTATGCCCGTCAGATCCATCACACTCGAATGGTGAGGTCGCGTGGGAACTGAATATGCCCGTAAGATCCATCACCGATAGGTGAGGTCGCGTGGGAACTGAATATGCCCGTCGGATCCATCACCAATAGGTGAGGTCGCGTGGGAACTGAATATGCCCGTCAGATCCATCACCGATAGGTGAGGTCGCGTGGGAACTAAATATGCCCGTCAGATCCAGCACTGGTATGTGAGGTCGTATAGGTAGGGGTATAACCGCTGTGCACTCTGACGTCATCGCTAATGCGTGATCGAATGGACAGTATGCTGGCCAGCGTGTCGTAATATAATATGAAATCTAACCCTAGTACCAATAACCACATGAAATCCATAACATACACTACACTAGTACTAGAGTGGAATAAAGGCATAGGTCTAGCATGTGCATCAGTAAATGGAATATATAACACCCAATCAATGGCATATGAAAGTTATCACATGAAATCCAGTCAAATGCATAACTGATAACCTAACTAGCTCACAGGTAACAAATAGAGATCCGTATGAAATGAAAACATGATATCACTGAAAACTAACTATATATATACATGTCTAAACACAGCATATCTACTAAGAGATAAGTCAGAGACAAGATACCCGCCTTCCGATTGGTTGCGTGGAACCGTAGAGAACCCAAATAACCGCAACCGAACAATAATCGGATCAAAATCCTGCAGTAAAAATCACTGCCCATAAATACCAGAATATATAACAACACAAAAAGGAAACCCTAACTGAGTCTAGGGATAATCCAACCAGTCAATAACCCAATTCAAATCAGTATAACACTCCTGATCCACCTTTTTCCCACAATCACAAGATCCACACTAATTTGAATCCAATCTACAAGAATCTTACCCAAACTACCGTAGATGCCCTAGAATCTCTAAATCCAAGCTCACCTCTCCTTCCTTGAAACCGAATCACCTAACAAAATCAACAGCAGCCATAACCAACATCAAACTACAATTCACTGATCAATATCCAAATTAAATTGAGATTCCAAATCCTCCTACTAATTCCAACTCAAAACCAATTGGGTTCAAATGAAGAAACCTCACCTAACAAAATCCCGCCGTGCCCTAGCTTGCTGCCGACCGAAAGCCAAGAACTCCACCAGTCGGCCAACTCCAAATCTCAAACCAAACCAACGAATCCAACAATTCGATCTTCCTCTTCTCCCCTTCGATTCGTCGTTGCAAGGGCTGTCTCCCGTCGGCGTAGATGGGGAAGAGGAGAGGTGGAAAAGGCAGCGACGTCGGGCGAACGCAGCTAGGGCAGAGGGGAATCACGGTGGCTCCTTCTCCCGGCAGCAACCACGGAGGCACGCGGCGGTGGCTTCGGCTGGTGAGGAGGCGGCGGCGGCACGAACAGGCGAAGCAAGGAGAAAAAGCGCGATGAGGAGGAGAAGGTGTCGGCGCTGTAGCTTCTCAACGAACCGGTCTTTTATTCGGTATTACCGGGTTTTAGGTTTACGGTCCAATAAGCCAACCATCCATTAACCCTAAACCTATTAACCATTAGCCATAATTTCTATTAATTAACCTAGAATTTGATGAATTAATTCCATCAACTTTTAACCCTTTTATATAACTTAGGATTTAATTAATTAATCTAATAATTTTTTAGGATTAACTTATTTATGAATAAACCCCAAATTTTCTGATATTTTACACCTCCTCAGTCGACTGCATGTTTTTCCTTTGAATGCGCGAAAATCTCAACGCAGTCCACTGAGATTTATTTCCAGTCGACTGACCACGAACAGAGACAATTTGGACTCGACTGGAGACGCTCCTCAGTCGACTGCGTATTTTTCCTTTGCATTCGCGATAACCTCATATCAGTCGACTGAGATTTATTCCCAGTCGACTTGATTGGAGACCCTCCTTTGTCGACTACGGTCATTTTATCGTGTTTTAAAATCCAAATTGTAAATCGCGGTCGAACTCTAACCACGCAGTCGACTAGGGTTATTTCTCTCCCTCCGGCGATTCCTTCTCTTCCGACGACGATTCCTTCTCTTTCGTCGAACTCTAAAATCGCGACCGAACTCTAACCACGCAGTCGCCGAGAAGAAGAAGAAAGTCGGACAATTGGTGTCGCCGGAAAGCCTTAGCTCACGAAAAGTTGGGGAGAAGAAGAGAGGAGGCTCTGCGCGCGTGGTAAGCAAAGGAGGAGAAGAGGAGAGAGGGAAAGGGTAAGTTTGTAAAATCATGTATTGGGGAGTTGAAACTAAAGTTTGGGGAGTGCATGTAAAGAAATTCATGGGTGGGGACTGACCACAAAGATAAGTTTGGATTTGGGGAGTTTTCTCTAATTTACCGTTCCAACTTTCCCTCCACACTAACTTCAGCTAGGGGTATTTTAGAACAGCAAACCACTTAAACACAATTTTTAATTTTTCCTACAATCATAAGAGGAACAAAAGATTGCTTCAATAACATATTAGTAGCCAAATAGTGATATTTCATATCTATAAATGTTAAGAACTACAATTCGTTTAATGAAAACTCATGAGACATGGGAGAAATTCATACCTAAGTATAGGAAGAATTTGCAAAACTTCATGAAATGATTTTACTAGCAACAGAATAAACATTGCTTTTTCGTGCTCTAAAACATACTTCACCCTAATTCTTTCGAAGTCCAACAACACATGAAAAAAATAGGCAAATAATTCAAAATTTGTCTTATATATATATATATATATATATGAAATTCATACCTAAGTATAGGAAGAATTTGCAAAACTTCAGGAAATGATTTTACTAGCAACAGAATAAACATTGTATAGAAATAGTAAAATCAAGTAAGTAAGAGATCTAACAAGTAGAAGACGGGAAACAGAAAGCAGAAAACATAAAGTAGTAAGATAGATTTTTTTTTAAAAAAAAACAGTAAATAAAAAGGTAGATAGAAGGCAGTACTGAAGAAAATAACAACAGTAAATAAATAGGTAGATCTAACAAACAAGTAAACTTGTATGAGAAAATAGGTTAGAAGAGTCTTGTTTACTTTCTTCTTCTTCTTCCAGTGAGCCTCACCTGTAAAGAACAAAAAGAAACTATGCCCCGGCTAATCTTCAGGTCTTATGGCTCTAGGCCTTGCCTTACTAAGCCAGCACAGGTCTTACTAGTTCAGTTCTTACAGTTACTGTTCCAGAGAACAGATAAGGACTGAGGACGAAGTTGAAGAAGGAAGAACAAGAAACTTTCTAACCTTAGTAAATTAGCCTTGCATTTGAAATAATCACACAAACTTTTATTTAAAAACAACTTAGTATTTTACAAAATAAAAACTTACAATCACTTCAGCTGCTTGCAGAAAAGAACACACTTAGAAACTCTCAAACACACTAGAGAAACTCTCAGAGGGGTTGGATGCCTTAGGTGCATCCTTACAATGGTATTTATAGATCCATGGCATGAGATACATAGTAGTAGAGGAAGAGATAAGAACGAATCTCTGAGTGGAGGAGTGAGCTGTCTTCTTTTTCCATTGTCGGTGGAGTGGTGGAGTAATGAGCTGTCTTTTTTCTTTTGTCGGTGGAGTGGTGGAGTAATAATGTCTCCTTTTTCTTTTGTCGGTGGAGTCTGTTGTCATGGCTGATGTCACGCCTTGTCATGTCTTAATACTCCAGCATGTTGTCCATATTTTGGTCTTCTGTTGGATTTGGGCTTGAAGCCTGTTCTGGAAATGGTTCAGGGAGCCTGGTAGAGGCCATATGGCTTCGGGCCAAATAAGCATTATTCACTAGTATGGAACTTGCCATTTTTCTGGAGGCCCAATGGTCGTATTTCTTCTTGTATTTTTCATAAACTGTTTCATGTTTTGTATTTATAGGAAATGGAAAATAAGAAGTTCCCAGTTCTTTTGGCCAGTATATCTTTTCTGTAAATGACTCCCCTGCAAGAATGTAGTCATTAGTGTTGTATTCTCTGTCCCAGTACCATTGGTTACCTAGGACAGCAGCTCGCCATTCTATAAGTTGTTCAGAAAGAGTAGTTCTGGCTGTCCAGTGTACATCTGGGTCTGATACATAATCTTCTTGACCACAATGTAGACCATTAACATCATTCACATCTATTTTAATAAGATGTTTGGCAGGTTCAATTTTTAAAGCCTGCCATTCAGGAGGTGTACTGTCCATAGTCAGAATTACAAATGTTTCTTGCTCCAATATGTATTAGAGTATTTGGCGAAGCTTGTATGGAAACTCTTGTATAGAGTTTAAGTCATGTATCCAGAGTTTATGTAGAAGACCATAGTCCATGAATAGGAGAGGTGTCACCAATCTTCCTCGAAAATTTCTAGGCTGAAATTTTTCATAGTCTATGTTGGCCTTTCTGATAGAATAGGATAGCATACAGGGACACCCTTGGGATTCTGTTTCTTGGCATTGTGATGAAGTCTTCTGACATTTTAATTTGAAACTGAATTCCGCTTCATATGTGACAGAGATTCCATTTCCGGAGCTTGGCTCATTGTGTATCATTTCTAATAGTTCACATAATTCAGCAAACTGCTGGTATGTTGTATTTTTGATCTTCTCATTGATGTATGTATGTATGTCGATGGGAAGACCATGAATGTTATCAAAAATTATTTGTTGTAGCCTTAACGCTTCTGGAGTCATTATTGTTTCTGTTGGTTTTGTTGGAGCCTTGTTTTGTTGTAAGTCCAACAATGTAGTGTATTTTCCCGGTTTATTCCAGACTGTCATAGGGTTTTTGTCTTGTAAAAGTAATTGTTGTTCTGAGACCAAGGCTTGGGAGTAAGTTTTTGTTTCTTCTTTTTCTGTTTGTTTTGGTTCAGAAGAGGATCCAGATGTCTTTAATGAGGTACTTATGAAAAAGTTTGGCCCAGCAGTAGCTCTGACTGCTGTTAGGGCATCCTCTATTGTAAAATATCCTTTATATAAAGGATTTTCTAATTCTTGTATAGCAGTTGCAACCTCAGCCCAAGTTTGATAAACTCCTGCATGAGGTCCTGTGAAGACTGCATAACAAGTGAACTTTCTCTGTTCTGCTTTTTGTAAGAAGTAATGTTGTAAGACATTTATAACCGAGATTTTATAACCAGCACTTCCAGGAGTGCTAGGAATGTTCCAGATGTTATCAATAAGACATAGTTGTTGTGCATCAAACTTGCTTCTAGTGTCGAAATGAAATTGTTCACTATACTGATGATATTGTGGTAATGCTTGGGACCCAAATCACATATTAGGCATGGTTAAGGATCTGACCTTTCTTTGTCTGTCCATCTGTGTAAGAATTATATGTTAGTGGAATAACCTTGATAATGTATCTGCTAAGGAATTGTTACTTCCCTTAATATGTTCCCATTGAATTCTTAAGCCTCTGTTTATAATAGCATTAGAAAATTTTGTCCATCTTTTTGTACTTAGACCTTTTCTAAGACCTTTTGTTTGTTGACTATATTTTACTATAGCTTCACAATCTGTTCTTACTGTGATTTCTGGTTTATTACAAATGAAAAGTCTAAAAGCATCAAGATAGTAAATGACCGCTAGAATTTCATAATCTAGGGGAGGTTAAGTGTCCTTTCTCTCGGTATTGTCCTGATGTGTATCTACATAGTACTTCTGTTGTTTTGGGATCGTATTTTATCTTTTTCTTTAATAATACTCCTCCCCATCCAAGTTCACTTCCATCTTTTCTATTACCAAGTAGTCTGTATCTAAAGGAAGTGTCAAAGTTGGTATGGTTTTTACCATAGCTTTAATTTGTTGGATAAGATTAATATCTTGTTGATTAAAATACTTTTGTCCCGTAGTCGAGGTTTTATTATATAATGGTCCACTGATTTTTCCTATGTCTTTTAAGTAAGGTCTGGCGTAGTTTAATAAGCCTAAAAAAGATCTCAAATCTTTTGTTTCTTCTATTTTATCAGGAAATGCTAATATTTTTGTTGTGACATGTGGTTGTAATGTTATAGTTCCTTGACCTATTTTTGCTCCTAGAAATTCTATATGTTGAGTTCTTAGTTTCATTTTCTTTTTGGAGACTATAAGCCCATGTTTTTTAAATAAGTTGAAAATCATGTGTAAATGTGCATAATGTTATTCTTTTGTTTTTGAAAAGACTAGTATATCATCAATATAAACACATGTGAATGAAGAGACATGTCTAAAAATGTCATCCATTTTTCTTTGGAAGACTTGTGGTGCTAGGGTGGAGGCGGCGGTGATGAATGGGCGTAGGGCGGAGGGTGGAGGGTGGAGGCGGAGGGTGGAGGCGGCGGTGATGAATGGGCGTACGAAGAACCCTAATCCCGATTAGGGATTTTATATACTAAATATAATTATAATACATAAATTTATATTCTTCTTATTATTTTTTATATTAAATAAAAATATAAATAAGTTAAAGTAAAAAATAAAAAATATTTTATTTAAATTTTTTAAATTTGTATCAATAATTTATTTAAATTCTAATCGATCAAATTTTCTAAATATTTTTAAAAATTTTTAAAATATTTAAAATTTTGAAATATAATTCTAAAAAGTAATTAAAAATTCAGATTTTTTTATTTTTAAAAATGTATCATTCCAAATATTTTTTAAAAAATATTTTCGAGTTGTAATATAAATTATATATATATATATATATATATGTAAATTTTAATTTTTAATATATAAATATATGTATATGCTACTTCTTAACAGCTCTGGTCGTGATTTTGCAGTATTGCAGGAAAGAAGACACAGAATCAACAAAGTACCTCTACTTTAAGGTGTCTTTAAATAGCAAGGCCCGACCGTCGATTGAAGTGGAGCCGAAGGTTGCGGAGGAAGTGGAGACGATGGTCCGGAGGAAGCCAAGCGGCGGAGATGTCCCGACCGTCGATTGAGAAGGGGAGGAAGTGGAGCCGAAGGTGTAGAAGTGGAGCCGAAGGTTGCTTGCGGAGGAAGTGGAGCCGATGGTTGCGGTGTGGAGACGATGGTCCGGAGGAAGCGAAGCGGCGGTGTCTGTCGATTGAGAAGGGGAGGAAGTGGAGACGAAGGTCTTCTGTGGAGTTGAGGGGGAACGCGTAGGTGGCGGTCTCCTTGAAGACGCGGCGGCGGCGGCGGTGTGGTTGAAGACGTGTCTAGGGTTTACAAGGGGTTAAGTCGCGGCCGGGTGAAGTGTTGGAAGCGCAGGTAATAGGAAGAAAGGGAGAGAGGGAAAGATAAAATCTAAATATACAACGGTTTTAAATTGTTATTATAGCTTTAAAAACCGTTGTTGAAAGCGCAAATAGACACCGGTTTTAAATTGTTGTTATAACTTCAAAAACCATTGTTGAAATCACAAATCGACAACGGTTTTCAAACCGTTGTCGTAGTCTTCAAAAACCGTTGTTAAAAGCGCACATAGACAACGGTTTAAAACCGTTGTTGTATCCTCCAAAAACTGTTGTCGTAGTCTCCAATCAACCTCTCAACGACAACAAAAATATACAACGGTTTTAAATTGTTGTTATAGCTTCCAAAACCGTTGTTGAAAGCGCAAATAGACATCGGTTTTAAAATGTTGTTATAGCTTCCAAAACCGTTGTTGAAAGCGCAAATAGACAACGGTTTTTAAACCGTTGTCGTAGTCTTCAAAAACCGTTGTTGAAAGCGCACATAGACATCGGTTTTTAAAATCGTTGTTGTAGCCTCCAAAAATCGTTGTCGTAGGCTCTAACCGATGTCTCAAAGACATCGGTTTTTGTTAAAACCGTTGTTAAAAAGTAAAAGACATCGGTTTTGCCATAAAACCGATGTCTTTTGAGTGTTGTTAAAGACCGATTTTCTTGTAGTGTAAGCATTACCCTCAATATGAAAGGAAGAAAAAGAAGCACAGAAATTTATTACGAAGGAGAAGGGGGAGGAAAATAACCTTGATCAATATGTCTTCTTATCGCATCCAAGAGGGGCACGCCCGTGGTATGAAACACAACCTAGTTTCCTCCTATGCTCCTAGCCACCCTTGTTGCACATGACTGGGCTGTGTTAGACTCTGAAAGGTTTGGCACTCCCGTGGCAGCTACCACGGGATCCTTATGCTTCTTCCTGGATTGGCCACCATGGTCGTGGCGGTTGCCAAGAAAGAGAAAGTTAAGAATGAAAAAAATAAAAAATCCTAAATAAAAAATGGAAAAAGGCTTGGGTTACCTCCCAAGAAGCGCTTGTTTTAGGTCGCAAACTCGCTTGCCAATTTCAAATAGAAGCCTTTGGTTTGAGGGGGTTGTGTACCCCTCCTTTCGGGACAAACTTGCTCTGGAATTTCTTCTTCTTCACTTGCTATGGAATGATGTATATGTCTAACTTTCCCTCATCAATGCTATCCTTCTTTACTGGATCAACTTGTGGGCGTCCTTGTGGTACTTTATCATCGATATGCAAACAATTTACCTTGTAATAGACATTCTTAATAGGAGTTTTGTTAGCAACCTTAGATAAATTGAATTCGATCTTGTCCTCACCAACCGTGAAGGAGAGCTTGTGATTCTTAACTTCTATCATGGCTTCAGTAGTGGTTAAGAAATATCTTCCTAAAATGATAGGGATCCGAGGGTCTTCATCTATCTCCAATATCACAAAATCGATAGGCACCACAAATTTCTCTACATTTACAAACACATCCTCAAGAATACCTATTGTGTACTTGATAGAGTGATCCGCAAATTGCAAAGTCATGGTCCTCAATTTCAACTCACCCAAACTAAGTTTCTTGAAAATAGATAGATGCATGAGACTCACGCTAGCACTAAGATCACAAAAAGCTTTGTTGATTTTAGTATCACCAATAGTGCATGTGATAGAGAAACTACCTAGATCTTGGCATTAATGAGGCGACTTGTTTTGGATCAATACGATGTACTCCTCCATCAAATCTATAGTCTTGTAGTCCTCTACCTTCCTCTGGTGAGAAAGAATGTCCTTCATGAACTTTGAAAAAGTCGGCATTTGTTGTAAGGTGTCAAGGAAGGGTATGTTCACAACAAGCTTCTTGATCTTCTCTAGGAATTGGCTAAATTGTTTATCTAGCTTTGCCTTGTCCAATCATTGAGGGAAGGGAATCAGTGGTACGTATGTCCTCAAGGGTGCCTAAGGTTTTGGCTCTTCAATTGTCACTTTAGTCCCTTCTGTGCGCTCCTCTCTAATGGATAATGTGCTGACCCTTTCATCTTCTTCATCAATGGCACTTCTTCCAGTTTGGTTGTTTTCTTATGGGCCATCCAAAGTTTTACCGCTCCTCAAGGTAAGGGTGTTGTAATGCTCCACTTGGTTTGCCTCTGGTTGTCCTTAGAAATCTCCCTGGTGCTCTTAAAGAGGTACTTGCGATATGCACAATTTGAGTTTTTAACATTTTAGTTTGATTGCACAAATCATCAATCTTACCTCCCATTCATTTGAGCATTTCTCCTATGCCTTGGTGCATTCGTTCAAACTTCTTATTTTGTTTAACTTGAACCGTAACGAAGTTCTCTAGTAGTGTCTCTAATTTAAATTTGGTGGTTGTTGGAATCCCAATGGTGCCTCATTATCCATTGTTCTCTTGGTTGTTTATGTAAGAGAAGTTGGGATGATTCCTCCAACCAGAATTATAGGTGTTAGAATATGGATTGTTAGACCTTTGATTATAGTTGTTGATCGCATCCACTTGATCCATTTAGACCCCTAGTGGAGGTGTGACTCTAACCTAATAATTTACAATTGGGTTCCCTACGATGCCATAAATCTCGCAATGTTCACAACATTAACACTAAATAAATGAAACCTTTTCGTCAAAGTGCCCATTTTTGTAGAGATAAGGTCAAGAGCACTTACATCATACTTACCTCCGCTTTTCACAAGATTGTATCTTTCATTTGCCCATTGATGGTGATTCATCACCACGTTCTCAATAATATCGTAGACTTTATCTAGCATTTTGTTCTTCAAAGCTCCTCCAACAGTTGAATCTAATGAAACCCTTCAGAGTACGTGATTATGTTGTAGAATGTGTGTATGATCAACCATCTCTCCAATTCGTAGGCATTATTGCAGAAGTCCCTTGAATCTATCCCATGCTTTGAATAAAGACTCCCTGTCCTTCTGTGTAAAACTTGTAATTTAGTTCTTGAGGTACACAAAGAATTTTTCTAGAAAGGCACTTGTTTAATTGGTCACATATCATGATGCTTCCTGTGGGCATGGAATGTAGTCAAGTCCTCGCCTTGTCTCCTCAGTGTGAAAGGGAACAATCACATTTTGATGTCATCTATAGTAGTGCATTATATTTAAAATTTTCATAAATTTTTAAAAATACCTATAGATACGGATTTGGATTATCTGTGGTTGAGCCTCTAAATTGATGTTTCTGGACCATATTTATCAGTGAAGGCTTCAGTTCGAAGTTGTTCGCTTCTATTAGAGGTTGTGTGATGTTGGACCTCAATCCCCTCTCACTAGGTACGACATAGTCCTTCAAAGGATGGTTTCCGTCATTGGCATCCATGGTCGATGTTGGTTGAGCTTCTAGCCTGTCTCACACACCAAGTCCTTTCTATCTCGAGGTCTAAATCAAGAACAACGTTTGATCTAGTAGATCTTCGCATGAAAAGAACTCCCACCTGTAAGAGGAAGAAACAAAAAATCATAGTAGAAAAGAAAAAGAAAGAAAAAGATCTAGATTAATCAAATAGCAAATAAGACTCGATATCAACAAAGGCATAGTCCCCTTGCAATGGTGTAAGAAACTTGATGTTGGTTGTATCGCAAGTGCATGGTGTCATTAAGTAATAAAAATATCATCTACTGGAACTGTATTGTTGAGTACCAAAATACTCATGAAGTAGATTATCTAGATATTCAAGAAAAGTTGTGTTGTGGTATAGAACCAAAAGTGATTGAGAGAAAACAGTGAGAAAGCTAGTTTGGAAGGCAATTCTAGGGTTTCGATTTCACTATGATAAATGTTGACAAATGAAATTTCTTTTATCTCAACATATAATTATGAAGAGATTCGTCCAAAGGTAATTGGATGTGTTTATGGGGTGAAAAAAAAAGTACAAAAACACCGATGTATCTATCCTAATTGTAACTCATGAAGTGGATTAGGATAGACCCTTTAAGCTCTATGACAAATCATGAAAGCTTTGAAAGAGTCAACCACTTTTGTGGTAGCTATGTTAGGGGTCACTTTCAAGGAAACTCCTACACTAGAGCTTCACGAACCTCTAGATGCTACCCTTAATCCGTGATAGCAACTCTCAAGTCGGTTCTAGAGCCCGGAGATTAGGGTTCACCGATAAGTACACCTCATATTCTCTAGTGATCCAATCGTATGTTTATATCCAATAATTATAGCTAGGGTTCACCCCTTCGGTCTATCCCAACGAGATTACTATCTAAGTCGAATCCAGCAACAATGATGAATGGAGAGAAAACAAACTAGAATCAATCACAAATCATACACATCATAAACAAAACAAGGATCAATGCATTATTTCATCTAACAAAATATCAAGTTACTCCCTTATCCTAGAATTAAAGAGACTACTCCAGAGCAATGGAGTTACAAGCCAAAAATATTATTCTACAATGAAAAATAGGAATTAAGTTTAGAAGGAACTCAATGATGTATTTAGAAGAACTCCAATCGCTCCTCAGCGATGAATTGATCTCTCTTTCCTTGCAAGATGGCTCTTTCAATGAGGATTTCTATCACAAACCTTCGTATTCTTCGATCTCCCTTAGCTAGTGCCCCCTTGTCCCTTTTATAGCTTTAGAGGTCTCTAACCGAATCTGATTTATTAGGAGAGAAAATGTCCACACACACCATGGATGTTGGAGGGCACAATGCCTGACACAACCATGCTGACTAGCACTACCAAGCCCGTGTTGGACTCTGGACTCCACATTGTTGCTCGAATGCACACTTTGCCTCCAAGTATGGTACACAGTCGTCGCAGAGGCCACAGGTAGGCCATGTATGGTGCTGAAATGAGGCTCCTATGTCTCCAAATACATCCAAAAGCCGAGATCTTCATGTCATGTCGATACAACACACAAAAGAGCAGTCTTCTAAGTTAAAAAAAAATATGAAAATGAACGCAAATGCTAAAAGAAAATGTAAATGTGCTCATGTAATATAGAAAATATATACAAAATAAGATAGAACTACATCATCCATCAACATCTCACTTGGACTTGGGAAGTCCACTTCGTAGTCCGACATACAACTACACGATTAGCTCGAGGACTTAGCAACTCAGTCGTCCCAAGTAGCTCATCCTTTTCTGTTTGACAGGTTTATATTATCAACTCAAGTCATCTCAACTGATAAGATTGAATTTGATTTCATTTGTAATTTCAATTAAATAAATTGTTATATCTTCGACATTATTTTCCAACAATGGTGACATTACTGAAGGGATATATGCATGATGTGCAATGTGCAAGACACTCAACTTCATTATTTTCTCACTTTGTTACTTTCTTTCCCACATTGTTGTCCTTCATGACTAACTTAAGTGTCATAGGAGTTATGCCATGGTGATTCTTCGTCTCCTTTAATCTTGTGTTGGTCTCTTTCAGCAAAGTCAACTCATCTGAATCTGATTGACCAGAAGTCGACATATCAAGATCCGATCAACCAGAAGCCGACTCGTCAAGATCTGATCGGCCAGAAGCTGACTCATCAGGATCCAACCTACCAGAAGCTGACTTATCTATATCTGACCCACCAGAAGCTGACTCGCCAAGATTCAATTCGTCACAAATTAACCCGTCATAGTTCGATCCGGCAGAAGATGACTTGTCCGAGTTTGACCCAGAAGAAGATGAATTGACCAAGCCAACTCATCCTTGATCTCAGGCTGGAAACACCGTGATAAATAGTAGTGATTTTGCGACCTGACTACAGTTGATGGCCAATAACCGATCATCGTAGTTGCTGGCTGCAAGTTTGCAGTGGTTCCGGTGGTGAAATTGGGAAATGTTTTTTTTTCCAACGATTTTATATTTTTTTAAGAAAATAATATTTTAGGAAATGATTGGATCGTTTTATAAATATAAAAGTAATACACACTTTTTAGATATTGTAAAAAGTTTAATGCGCCATTCATTTGGTTCATTATTACGCAATCAATAATCTATTAAATATAATTTAAATATTGTTCATTGCTATGCAATTAATAATGGATTAAATATAATTAGATGTTGTTATCAAAAATAGTTATATATATAATATGGACAAAGTAAGTGGAACATTAAAGTTGTAACAACACCCACTCGATATCCTTTAAAATTATCAAATATTTTGCGTAATGTGTTTGATAATCCTATAAAATTTAAAATGAAAAAAAAAATAAAGGAATACAATAGACATTAGCAGTGCTTGCGACAGCCGACTGTGTGCGACAACCGACGTGGCGAGGAGTTCACTGTTCATCTTCCACCGTGGCCGAAACGAAGCAAAATCCTACAAAATCCCGCCTCTCCCAAATCGCGCGGCCAAACCTCAAAATCGCGCGGCATCCCATCGCCGCCCTCGCCCACTGCAGCCGCGCCCTCTCCTCCATGTGATGCCTCCGCCATCGCTTCCGCCGCCAGCGAGGTCATCGAAGCACACCGCCGCCAGCCGCGCCCTCTCCTCCATGTGCCCAAAGGCGGTGCCTTCGGACAGCGTCCGAAGGCACCAAGCGCTGCCTCCTTCCCCTTTCAACCATCACCAAACACTCCTCTCCAGCACTCCTCATAGAGGAATTACATCGAACGACTCATCCGCTTCGATTCTTTGCCGCCCTCGCGCATCTCCTTCACTGATCTCCTCTCCTCCCCCGTCGCTCATCCGCTTCGGTTCCCTGCTGCCCTCGCGCCCTCTCCTTCATGTGCCCAAAGGCGGTGCCTTCGGATAGTGTCTGAAGGCACCATGCGCTGCTACAAGCTCGTCGTCGCCGTCGCTCCCCGTCCCGATCGCCGTTGTCGCACTCCTCTTCTTCCTCCTCCGCACTCCTCGTCCCCCGTCTCGATCCTCGCCAGTGAGACTCCTCTTCTTCTAAATAATTTCAATAAAAAAATAATTTCTGGATCTTCCACCTGAACGAGCATTTGCTGATTTTGTTCTCTACAACTTGGTGCTCCACCTGGTGATCATGAACTTCCTTGGGTAGATGGAACTCTGCTATAACATTCTTCTTCCTTTTTTTTTTTGAGCTTGAACTATGGGACTAGAAGTTTGTTTTTCATGTTGCTGCTAATAAGATTTTGTCCGTGTTTATGGAAAATGAAAGGAACTCCATGAGTTGCAAAGTAATTTTTTTGCTAACTATTTAATAGCTAGTAATTTTGTACTTATATTGAATGATATAATATCTGCTATCTTGTTAGAAAGGTCCATGGATGAAAAAGAAAGGGGGGCTTTCATGTGGAAAATTGAGATCCTTCTCCCTTTCACGTAAGTTACGTTCTCCTTGGCCGATGCTACAAGAGTCAATTGGTAATAATCTTCTGTTTCTATTTATTCTATTTCATTTAAAATACTATTCAAAAGCTGTTTTTATTTCTGGAATAAGTAAATAAAGAGAGTCATATGTTGGATGACTAAAAAACATATGGAACCAAACAACTTTCATGGATACATCAGGAACCAAACAACTAACATGCTTTGCATTGTGATATAGCCTTGAGTAGTGTTTATTGTAGAAACAAGAACCACATAATTATCCCAAATAGCTCGGTCTAACACATGATAATGTTCAGACATGTAAAAGAATGTAGTACTGTTGAGACTATTGGCCAACTTTTTTTTTTTTGCCTTCTCTACATCCAATTCCTCTAATGAAGTTGAAAATACATCATCTCAAGGACGATGTATTAGTTATTGAGTCACTTATCTGTATTGAAGTAATTATTATGTTTTATGCATTGACCTCCAATGAACCATGATTTCATCTTGTTGCCTAATTCTGTCATTTTTATGATTGATTGTGGTGTCTGTCTAGACACTTTGTTTATCATGATTAATTAATTGATTCATTCAATACTGCTCCACTGCATAATATCTGTCCACAAATATTAATCTAAGAAAGTTTTTCTGTTTTACAGATGGAGCACAATGGTCAAGATGAATATTTTTCGTTGTGACTTTGCCTGTGCCGAGCTTGATGGTTATATATATGTTGTAGGTGGAATTGATTCCTACGGTGATTGCTTATCAAGTGTCGAAGTGTATGACCCAAGCATAAATAAGTGGATCGTAAT
>NC_133873.1:2360062-2438954 GCF_044706935.1 Curcuma longa | reverse complement strand
CAGTCGACTGATGCAGTGATCAGTCGACTGATGTGGCTGAAATTCTCAAATTTTGATAATTTTTTGACTATTTGCATATCCTATTACCTACTAATTTTTGCCACATGCTCTAGAAATATTTTTATGGTTTATAGGATTGATCATACATATAATTTAGGCTCCACAAAGCCATTTTTGGTGTGTGTTATAGGGAGAGTAGGGATTTAGGGGGAGCGTTTGGGTTAAACATGAAATTTGAGAAGAAAATCAAAGTAAAATCCAAAACTTAAGATTTAGAAATATTTCATATTGATTTCTAAACACCCTAGAACTATCTATTGGTAGGAAATCATTTCCCTTTTCATTGGTGATACAAACTCTTGATGGCTTTAAAAGTTTCATATTTTTGATACATAATATCAAAGTAATATTTTAATAAGAAAAACTTTTTAAAATTATTTTTGTATGATCATATATGATATAAGTAATTACAGTATAAAAATTTCATACTTTTTGAACGAAAACTGAATTACTTATGAATTACTTATAAAAAATAAATTTTCAGACACCGTTTTATCACTGTTTTGATTCGTTTCTTGATAATTGGACATCCTTTGCCCTCTATTATTTGATGCATGCTCTAGGAGCATATTTATGGCCTATAGGAATGTTCAAAACCTATAACTTAGATGTCCTAACTAAATTGTTGGTACTTGTCTTAAGGATAGTACGATTTTAGGGGGAGCCCGTGCCAAAACTACTCAAACTTGACTTCTAAGGCTCCTTATTGGGATTTAGCTCTACCTCTTATTTATATCTACCTCCTTAAATGTGTATTCTTTTTTATGGTTGTCAAAAAGGGGAAAATAAGTTGTTTTAAGTTAGACTTTAATGCTTTTATGATGATATTCACACTTATTGATTCATGACTCATTTATTATCACTGTGATTATTCGTTATTATTTTATAATACTGTATTAAAGACCTAACTTAAATAATTTTTGCCAAACATCAAAAAGGGAGAGATTATTGGTGCAATCTTGCCCCAAGTGAATTAGATTTTAATGTTTAGCTAAAATGAGTTTAAGTTAGACAATGTTGGTGATCTAACGTATGTGAATTGAGTTCACAGGAAAGTCCAGGTTGGAAGATTTGGCAAATGGTGAAGTCCCGGAGGCGTGGCCTCTTGGCAAAGATGAAGTCCCGGAGGCGCGGCCTCTTGGCAAAGGTGAAGTCTCGGAGGCACGACCTCTTGGTAAAGGGAGACTTAGCATGATGAAGCTGAGGGAAACGTCTCAAGCAAGTGCAAGGAAGGGCACGAGGCTTGTGGAAGACGTTTGAAGATTTGCGTCAAGGCTAAGGGCTAAAGAAGAAGTTGAAAGGGGGTTTCAGCTTGATCAGTCGACTGACACTTGGTGCAATCGACTGGAGGAGATCAGAAGCACACATAGAGTTCACAGAAAAATCAGTCGAGTAAGCAGTCGATTGGTCGAGTGAGCAGTCGATTGATCGAGTGAGTAATCGACTAGTCTTGGAGCAATCGACTGCTACATAACCATTGGAGCGACAACTACTGGCCCTTGGAGCAGTCGACTGATGTCGGGAAACTTATAAAAATGCAGTTTGACGATTGGAGAAGGGTGGTTCACATTCTTTCATTCTTGCACGAACTCCAATACTTGTCTTTCATATTCCTCTTCCTCTAAACTTTACTACACATCTTGTGAAAGGAAGAGATTGATTTGTAAGAGTTTCTCCGCCTTCAAAGTGCTCTTTGAAAAGGAGAGATTTTTCATAGTGGAAAGGTGCTCGGTGTGTGTGGATCCTTGGATTAATCACCTCGTAGAGGTGGATACCAAGTAAATCGAACGGGTTAGCGATTGTTCTTTCTTTTCTGTATTTTATTTTACTTTCGATAACGATCTCGTAGAAAAGTTCAGAAAAATCGTTATTCACTCCCCTCTAGCGAACGTCTCGGTCCTAACAGTCACCAGAAAGGATGAAAGAACCTGAAAAGCACTCAAGAAAGAGAGTTAGAATGATTTCGGATTCTGGTCTCGACAAGCTACTCCGATGCTCAAGTTAGAGATTTATGAAAGGACAGAGATTAATGATTTGAAGAAATTAGGATTGTGTGTGCATACCTGTGCCCATGGATATGAGCATCCTTTTATAAAGTTATCAATGTATACAATCGCCAAAAGATCAACATCCGTTTAAAATATATTCTGAAATATGTGTACCATTTATAGTATACTCCAATATACATATTTCAATTGTCCGTGTTTTCTAGGATATTTTTTTATTTTTCGGGCGAAACAATCTTAAGGTTTTATGATCTTACAGACGAATCTACTTTATGGGATAACCTAGAAGTGGATGACAAATGACCCAAAACTGAGATGAGGGACCCCAAGTTGGCATGTGGTTAGCGCATGAGACCAAGTAGATGTCAAGGATGGAATCCGAGGCTGAGATGAGGTCGATGCATGAGACCAAATAGAGGTCGAGGTTAGGACCTGAGGCTGAGATGAAGGTCAAGTCATGAGACCAAGTAAAGATCGAGGTTGAGATTCGAGGCTGAGATGAGGTCAACGCATAAGATCAAGTAGAGATTTAGGTCGGGACCCGAGGCTGAGATGAGGTTGGTGTAAGAGACCAAGGTTGAGATCCGAGGCTAAGATGAGGTCGACACTCGAGATAAAGGTGTATCCAAGGCTTATGTCCGACATCGAGATGGAGTAGAGGTTTGTGCCCGAACTAGGGCATACCTGTGATCTGGTTTGAATAAGCTCGGGTTCGCACCAGGTTTAAACACCTTACCTTTGGTCTTGCTTGGCGCTCCTTTGACTGACAGCTCATCATGACTTTAACCCCCGTGTGACACGTAGAGGTAATGATTTTCACCACATCACAAGCATCCTCAATTAGTCTAGTCGAAAGAGGCGTAGTCCAACTGACTGGACTATGCTGAGTTATCGCTGGGATACTTTGATGAGGTGTCATTGCTCCACCACATATAGATGAAGTTGTCATAGCATGATCGCGAGCTTGGGGCTTGGTGCTCTGTGTCTATGATAAGGCTATATATCGAGTTCGAGGCTCAGTGCTCCTTGTCTGTCGTGAGGTTATGTCGTGAACTCGGAGCTTAGTACTTCGCGCTTGTCATAAGGTTATGCCGCGAGCTTGGGACTCGGTATTATGTGCTTGTCATAAGGCTATGTCGCAAGCTCGGAGCTTGATTTTTACTACATCACATGCATCCTCAATTAGTCTAGTCGAAAGAGGCGTAGTCCGACTGACTGGACTATATTGAGTTATCGTTGGGATACTTTGATGAGGTGTCATTGCTCTGCCACATATAGATGAAGTTGCCATAGCAGGATCACAAGCTTGGGGCTTAGTGCTCTGTGTCTGTCATAAGATATATATTGAGTTCGGGGCTCGGTGCTCCTTGTCTGCCATAAGGTTTTGTTATGAACTTGGAGCTTAATGCTCCATGTTTATTGTAAGGTTATGCTGCGAGCTCGAGACTTGGTGTTCTATGCTTGTCATAAGGCTATGTCGCGAGCTCGGGGCTTGATACTCCGTGTTTGTCATAAGGCTATGTTTCGAACTTGGAGCTCAGTGCTCCATACCTGTCATAAGGCTATATCGTGAGCTTGGGGCTCGATGATCCATGTATGTCGTAAGCCTATGTTGTGAGCTCGGGGCTAGATGCTTCATGTCTATCGTAAGTCTATGTTGCGAGCTCGGGGCTCAGTGCTCTGTGTCTGTCATAATACTATTTCGCGAACTCGGGACTCGGTGCTCCATGCTTGTCATAAGATTATGTTGCGAGCTTGGAGCTCGGCGCTCTATGTCTGTCGTAAGTTATATCGCGAGCTTGAGGCTCGATACTCCGTGTCTGTCGTAAGGCTTTGTGATAAGTTCGGGCTCGGTGCTTGGTACTCCATGCCTATTGTAAGGCTATATCGCAAGCTCGAGGCTTAGTGCTCTGTGTATATTGTAGGGATCTATATGCGTCATCAAACAATTTTAATCGCATATACGCAGCGGAAAACAGGATCCCTCCAGAAGATCCATGCGAAAAACATACTCGTTTGACGATTCTACCTACTAGAATCGAGATTACCTTTGATGCGAGCCCTTCGCAATCCCGACAGCAACTCTTGCCTTCAAAGGTTCACGGATCTCAGCACGATCAGTGTGTTCGCGCCTCCACGGTATCCACACGAACACTGAGATGGAGAAGAACCAAACTGTGGTGCTAGCCACAAGATAGGGTTCGGCCAAGGTGGTAGAAGAGAAGAGGAAGAGGGAGAGCAAGAGCATCCAACAACTCTTCATCAAGAGCCTCTCACCCCTTTTTATATCCCACCATGGGATGAAGGGTTTTTGGCTTTTAGTGATCTAAAAATTAATATTTTATTAACTCTCATGCATCTCATGCATGAAGATCTTTCTCTTCTTTTAATGAAGATCATGCATCTCATGCATGATAATCTTTCTCTTCTTTTAAGGAAGATCATGCATCTCATGCATGATAATCTTTTGATAAATTCGAATTGGCTTGTGTGACTTGAGTCCAACTCGAGTCTCACACAATCTGAGTTGACTTGAGTCCAACTCGAGTCCAACTCAATCCGAATTGACACTAAGGGCTAATTCTAACAATCTCCCACTAGCACTAGTGTCAATCACTGTAATTCGAATCATTTTGAGTCCAACTCAATGAGTCTTCCTTGAGTCCCACTCAATGAGTCTAATCTACATTAGTCTCAACCCAATGGCTTAATGATTCATCACATGAACCATCTCCAAATCACATGTTCTAAGTGTGTGACCCAATAGGTTCTCGTAACGTTGGCAATGTCTCTAAAACCATTTTAGAGACATAAGCAATGAGCGGCATCTAGCAATACATCATTGCTACCCAAGTGACGAGAATGTCGAGATCCGACACAACCTTTCCGTGACTACTATCTTGTATGACTCAGTCCTTCTATCCTTGATATCTAGATTGATCAATGAGGCATAGACCGTGTCATCCTCTTATCAATCATGAATTTCTTGATCTCCAAGTAGACTACTCAATCAAATAAGCTCAATATCTCATATTGACTTATTTAAGCATGATCATGACTTCTGTAGTCCTACTCTATCAAGGGGCCCATAGATATCGCTTCCGTCATATGGAAGGGATAGATCCCATCTACATCACTCACATCCCTCCGCATAACTTATTGCATACCCAGTGATCGCCTTTATAGTCACCCTGTTACGGGTGACGTTTGACGAAGCCAAAGTATGCAACTCGTTATGTAGGGAACCGTAGTGACTTCAGGTCTAAGGACTATTCATACCAATAGTCACATGAGAATGTTTATGACACTCATATAACGATCCATGAAACATTCTCATGGCGGGTCTATTCAGTACATAGTCTCTAATACTTGTGAGATTAAGTCATCAATTGACCTACATGCTAGTCTTAACGCATTAATATTGTCCTTGCATATTAATGCTCGACTAGGAATGGTTAAGAGTTGTAACACCCCGATTATTTCTCCTTATTTTTAGGGATTTTAATTAGATTTAAAATTCTAATAAAAATACTTTAGTTAAATGATATAAGGGAGTTTGGTAAAATAAAATAGGTGAAAAGATTCGTCCTTGCAAGACGAATCCAACGAAATTGGTTTGGATCAAATTGGAAGTCGTTTGGTTAGTGAACCACGCGAACCAAAATTGAACCCGGTCCGGTTCAATCGTTTTAATTGGGTTTAATCGGTGGTTTAGATTAGGTTTTTATTTGGGTTTTAATTGTTTTAATCGGGTTACTGTGCATTCCCTATTAAAACTACGCGCGACTGTTCACCGCAACCGCGTCTCGCGCAGCCCGCGCTCGGTCCGCCGCCGCCCGTTTCCGCCGACGGAAAACACGGAACGGAACGAGGATGGGGGCTATAAGAGGGGACCGCAGCCAAATCCCTAAGCCATCCTTTCCCTCTGCTCGCGTCCGCCGCGTGAAGACAGCCTTCGCCGCTGCCGCGTGGGGAAGCAGCGCCGGCCTTTCTCCCCCTGGTTGCCACCGCCCGGCCAGCCGCCCTCTGCCGGAAGCACACCGACGCCACCGCCCCTTTCCTCAGCCTCCTCCCGCCGAGCAGCCGACGCCCAGGCCCTGCCCTGTTCGGCCCTGTCCACGCGGGGAAGAAGACGCAACAGCAGAGTATCAATTAACTGGATTAATTAACA
This sequence comes from Curcuma longa, assembly GCF_044706935.1. Classification (NCBI taxonomy): domain Eukaryota; kingdom Viridiplantae; phylum Streptophyta; class Magnoliopsida; order Zingiberales; family Zingiberaceae; genus Curcuma; species Curcuma longa. The sequence goes on along the minus strand of NC_133873.1, from coordinate 2,432,717 downwards.
CTAAGGTATGGTTGAATTAATGAAGGTTAATTGATTAGTTAGTTTAAGTAATTAATCGAGTTAGTTGATTAATCTAGGTAGTTAATTAATCTAGTATAATTAGATTGATTAATTAACCTGTTAGTTCAATTAGGAAATTAGTAATTAGATTTAATAAATGGTAATTAGTTTAAGGAATTCGTTAATTAATTGATAGTTAATCTGATGTAGTTAGAGTTTAATTACATATTAATTAGTCTAACAATTAGTTAATTGTTGAATTAGATGATTGATTTGTAATTGATTAGTAGTTAAGATCTAATTAATTAGATTAAAGATGAATTAGATTATTAATCGGATTAATTACATATTACTTGATTTAATGATGAGTTAAATGATTAATTAATAGTTGATTAATCAAGTATTAGGATTTAACTAATTGAAGGATGAGTAATCAAAGAATTAGATTAGGTTAATGATTTTGGTTAAATTAAGTTATGATTTTACTAGGTCACGTGAAGAAGACGCTAGAGTACCTCGGAGAAGGTCTCCGATTTCACCAACCTTAGCATTAAGAACCCAGTAAGCGGACAAGGTAAGTACATCTCTCACCTGCAGTATGAGTTGTTCCGTTACTTTCGTTATTGTTTCCATGATGTGATTTGATAGAGCATGCATACAGTATTCCTGCCATGACATCATTTTAAGTTAAAGCATGTGTAAATTGTTTCTTTCAAAATTGCATGATATACGAAGTATAAGAAAAGTATTTTACTTTATTTTGATGTTGACAAGTACCGGACCGTGAGGTGTCCAAGGGATGGGCTCCATAAGTTGCCCCTAGGCCGCGAGGTGCCTAGTACGCTCTAATCGGCTTCGGTGGCTAGCTACCCCGGACCGGTTAGGGATGCGCGCATTGGTACTTTGTCAGGGCCCAAAGGATGGATGTTTAGTATGTTTACTTATTATGAAATAGTATGTTTTGAAAACCCCCTCACATGTTTAGATACGAACATTCATGTTTGCATTACGAAGTTTTTTATGGTTTTGTGAGTTAGATGATGTACTTACTAAGCATTGCTTATAGTTTGCATTCCTCATACTGCAGATAAATGAAAGGAAAAGTTTTAGGAAGAGGAGGCAGCTGGAAAAGTGTTTGATGTGTGGTGTCGGCGGAACCGCGGAATAAGATCAAGAATTATATAAATGTTTATTTTATGTCCAAAAATTTATATTTATTTCTTTTGCTTCCGCATGCTAAACAGAAAAAGAAAAGTTTATTTGAGTTATTTTATTTAATGAGTAAAAGTTAAGGAAAGTTTAATACGTAACGTCTCCCTACTAGTATAAGAAAGAGGTGGGGCGTTACAAATGGTCACATAATGGGTCGACCCAAAGGAAGACTCATTATGTGGTCAACTAAAGTTTGAGTTATATTAGAGAGTACCGCTAACAAATTATATTTTAGTTCAAGGCGAAAATTGCAATATTGTATTTGGTATCTCATAAATAGCTCATTTATATGCTTTATTTACATATTTTATTATCTATACTTATATGTTCTTGGCATTAATTAAACTATGAGCTGTAATTTTGTGGATTACTCTAAAAAATCTAGAGGGTATAAATTTTATGATCCCTTTGACAGACCTTTCTTCGAAACGGAAAACGTCAAATTCATTGAGGACAGTAGGAGTGATAAAGTTAGGAAAATAATCTTTGAGGAAAGCATAAGCAATCCTCTTGTAGTCACTACTAGTGCAATCAGTAGCAGTATAGTTACCATACCGCACATCATGGATATTGTACATCTAGAGGGAGTAGTGACTCAAGATATTCCCGTGACATCTCTAATACAGTTAGAGGATCCCCCCACTCAAATGAGATATTGTCGCATATTGATGAGCAAATACCTCAACCACCTCAAGAACAAGTGCCTTTAAGGCAATCTACGAGGGAACAGAGATCCACGATGTCTCATGATTATGTTTATCTCCAAGAGAACGAGTTTGACATTAGGTTGGAAAGTGATTCTGTATCTTTTCAAGAAGTCAAATGATGCCCTAAAATTTAGATTAACGTCATGTAAGAAGAGTTAAAGTCTATGGCAGAAAATGACGTTTGGGAACTTACCTGAAGGTACGAAACTTGTTGGTTGTAAGTGGATATTTAAAATCAAATGGGATTCAAGGGGCAATATCGAAAATATAAGACTCGTCTTGTTGCCAAGCAATTCACTCAAAAGGAAGACATTAATTACAAGGAGACTTTCTCACTTGTGTCGACAAAAGACTCTCTTTGGGTTATCATGACATTTGTAACTCATTTTGATTTAGAGCTGCATCAGATGGACATAAAGACTGTATTTTTCAATGGAGACATTAAAGAGTCTATATATATGGTACAACTGGAGAACTTTCAGTTTAAAGATTCAAAACACCTAGTATGTAGATTAAAGAAGTCCATTTATGGTTTAAAATAGGCGTGCCGTCAATGCTATCAGAAATTTGATCAAATGATTATCTCAGTTGGATTTAGAGAAAACCCTGTTAATCAGTGTATATATAACAAGTTCAGTGGGAGCAAATTTGTCCTATATGTGGATGACATATTGAAGATCAATTGTAATAATAAAGTCGTAGAACGTTATGCCAAGAACAACTGCAGTTCGTTAAAATCCAAGCATATCGACATTAAATTTCTAGCGGTTAAAAAAAGAGTTCAGAATCGTCAAATGATGATAGAGCACATCAGTACAGATTCTATGTTAGCAGATCCACTCACCAAGGGCTTAGTGTGTTTCATACGCATGTTGTGGATATGGAAGTTCTTTTTATGGAAGAAGAATTCATTTAGTGGGATATATATACATTTTATTGTTCTATATTTGTTAATAAAGATAAATATTTTATTTTGATTATTGTACGTATTTAAAGTTTAAAACATTAATGAGTATTTATATGTTTGTTTGACATTTTGAATTAAAATATCATGATTTGCTACTGTAGTTTAGCATTTGATATTTGTAAATATGATACAGATTCCTTTAGGAATCATAAGGCTTGGATTATAATTTGTTGTTGTAGTTTAGCATAAAGTATTTGCAAATATGATCAGACCCTTTTGGATCATTCAAGACCAATTGGAAATTGACATGTACTGATCACATTTCATGTAATTTCCATACTAAATATCCACATCTTGATCTATGTTATTAATGAAATTGGTATTGTGATTATTGTTGGGGCTTGTTATAGGTATATATAGTAGCTATAATCTCTTTAGTCCTAAACCAATGAAGTTAATAAATCAGATTATTTACAGAGGTATTTTTGGACCCATAGAGTTTGATATCAACTGAAATTATAATCGTATATTATATACACATCACATGCAGCCCAAGTGGGAGATTGTTGGATTTAATTTCTTATGGATTTAATCTCTTAAGGTGGGCTCAATTATAATTTGCATATGTGGATACGAACCCAACCCATTTAAGTGATCTAACTAAGGTTTATCGGATTTTGAATTATTGGATGTGGATTAAATATGTAGAATCCGTTAGTCCGTTTCATTATTATTAGATGTGAATTAAATATGTAGAATTTGTTAGTCTGTTCCGTTATTATCGGATATGGATTAAATATGTAGAATCGGTTAGTCCGTTCCGTTATTATCTATGGGTTGATAACGGATCGGATTTCTATATATAGGATTTAGTCTCTGAGGATTTAGAACAACTGACATCCTGCCTTCGTTTCTCATTGACAAAGGTGTTACAGTGTCGTCACTCAAATTCCCTTGGAAGACCACCTTTTTATTTCCGTTTCATCTTCTTCCACATGGATCAAGCAATTGACGTTATAAGACAAGGACAATAGCTTTCCAATCAAGTTCCTTATCGTTATTTACATATTTTATAAGTTAAACCATGTTTCATTGAAACTAGATCTTTATTTTATTTGTATTTCTAATTATTCAAGTTCTTATTCGATTTATAAAACTCATACAATTTAGGATTTATAAATTCTTTCAGAGGTTACCAGCGGCGGCAGCACAGGGAGACTACAGGGACGCTATCAAGAACCCTGTTTGCATCTCCACGTTCCTACAGATCGGATTCATGCGTGCACGAGCAATAAATTCAATCAACATTCATACACTAATGAAAGATTAGGAAAAAGAAGCATTAGTGCCTTTATTATTTGTGCCATCACACCAAACCGCAATGCTATTCACTTTCCTAAACTATTTGTCTTACAAACACCTCAACGTTCAAGCATAAGACAGATAAAAATAACCCACATCCACTTGTATTATTTTCATCTGTTTTGAAATAAAAATAACATCTCTTTATCTTATTTTAGTTGGAATTGTTAGACAGGTAAAATCTATGAACCCTCCTAAGTCAATGGCCCTCAAACAAACAGGGCAAGAACATGAATCATGGAGGCAACCAATCAATCCAGGAAGATACTGAAAGAGAGAAGAGAAAGATTCGAGTAGAGTTGCTGAATCCATGCATCAGATCGTGCACATTACATCAGACAATTTGTTAGATGCCAGAACAAATGTCCACATCACCATCACTGTTCTTTAAACCAGGACCAGACCGACCAGTTCACTCGAAATGAAGTGTCTGATTTCTGTTACTGGACGAGAAGAATGAACAACCATAGCTGAGATCAGTAAGCAAGCGATGAGTAAACAGTAATTCTCGATGACCATTAGCATTCGAATCTGTCGAACTCAAGATGAATTCATGGAGTGGTCCTTTGCTGAACATGGTCTCAGCACATCAATGACTCTCGACCAACTGGATTGTTGGATGTTATTGTGTGGTACCAACTTGTGCCCTTTGCTAGTGCAAAATAATATGTTTTAAAGGCTACTTTGGCACCCTTCATTGTTAAACATGTTATCTTGTTAATGCTATTGCCTTAACAGGAATGAATTGTCAGTCCTAGTTAAGGAATGAATTAGCTTTTTCACTCCCTATCTTCTATCCCTGAGGGAAACAAACCCTAAGTGTAGTTTCACCCCCTACTTTCCCTTGCCAAACCTCTAGGCTTTTTCGTTCAAATCCTTCACTTTCCCTTGCCCACTTCCTTCACTATTGGAACAATCACCAAATTCTTAGCTCAATCCATCAGGTTTCAGAGATAGCATCTCCAAAAGGATAACCAAAAAATCACTAACAAGTTCATGTTAACTCATATATACTCAACTTTTATTAGACCTTCATGGATAAAGAAACTCATGATCTTGAGGCCACTACAGACTCATATATACTTTTTATCATCATGGATAAAGAAACTCACCTATCAACAAGTTAGATGGTAGGTGTGAGGTGATAGACTACAAGTTTAAGATCCTACGATTGATCTAGTGTTTAATTTAGAATGGTTTAAAGAGTTGCCTAATGAATTTATCTTGCATTTTAACTACAAGACATTGAGCTTTGTTCAAACTTAGAATAATTTAAATGTCGAAGAAGATAGGTGGGTCAATTTCCTTTAAAGAGTGTACCTTTATTCTAAAGCATTGATCTAGTGTTGATAATAAGCCTATTGATGCATTTGTAATAGCCATATTACACTCAATGAGGATGACAAAGTAGGATTTGATCGCCTTATAGATGTTATATATATGGATCCTATCTTAGTGTTGCGCATGTCAAATAGTTACGATCACTAGAAAGCACAAGAATTTTACATGCCACTATTGATCTCATATGAACCTTCGAAAGACATTAGTATGAATTTCATTTTAGATTTATCTTAGACTAACCAAAGCCACAAATCGTATAACAAAACCAATAGTACATCATAGATAGGCAAATTTTCCTTTAGAGATATTTAAATCGCATTGGTTATCCATATCGATAGTGTCAGATAGGAACATGAAATTTATTAACTATTTTTTGAGGAACCTAGGAAAACTATTTTGGACCCAACTTAGGTTCTTGTATGCTTTCTACCCATAGATTGATGGGCATACCAAGATTGTCAATTGCAAATCAAGACACATAAATGTCTAGTGGGCAAAAACTAGGTATTTGAGATTCTTTTTTTTTTTTTTAAAAACTCCCTTTGAGGTCATGTATGAATTTAAAAACCGTTAATCTACTTATTTGATTCCTTTATCCACCATTTCTGTTCATTCGAGTCAGTTCAGAATCTTGTTAACTATATTCATGATATTCATGTAGTTGTCAAGAGGAAGATTACATTAAATAATGAAACTTATAAAATTTAGGTTTATACACACTGTAGATATAAGGAGTACAATGTTTAAGTTGATGTACTATGTAAATTCAAAGAGTACAATGTAGAAAAGTATACAGTAGACGCTTTCTTAAAAATTCTTCCAAAAAACTTTAGTTAGTTTTTGATACACATCGTAAATTTAAGGAGTACAATGTTTAAGTTGATGTACTATGTAAATTCAAAAAGTACAATGTAGAAAAGTATGCAGTAGACGCTTTCTTAAAAATTCTTTCAAAAAACTTTAGTTAGTTACTATGGCACTTTTAGGTCATGTATGAATCTAAAGTCCGTTAATCTATTTATCAGCTTTCTTTATCTACCATTTCCGTTCATTCGAGTAAGTTGAGAATCCTTTTAATATATTGTATTCAAGATTTTCATGTAGATATCAAGAGGAAGATTGCATTAAAACTTATAAAATTTAGATTGATGCACATGTAAATTTAAAGAGTACAATGTTTAAGTTGATGTACATTATAAATTTAAGGAATACAATGCAGAAGATTACACTGTAATTTGCATTCATCCCGAACACTTTTCTAAAAATTCTTTCAAAAAAACTTCAGTTAGTTACTATGGATCTTTTCTTCTGCAAAAAAGTGGAATTTGTCACCTTAGCGGTTCCATGACCATCTGTGAGAAGGTAAATCGAGAAGCTGCAGTTGACTACGACGGAGGAGAGTGTTGCTCAACTTCGTCGAGATTCGAATTCTTATCCTCTTCTACAAGTCTGCTCTATCGTAACCAACTCAGCTATATCTCGGGGCTACTATGAATCTTCTCAAAACATGAGAAAAGTTGATTATAATATTTATTTTATTGACTTGCTTGCTAATTAGCATTAGCTCAATTTTAAATATAGAGAATTTACTTCCATAGGGACATCAATAACGCCTAAATTACTAAAAACAAACTTTAACACCTTGCTCTAGGGTTTCTTAAAAAAATAGAACAACCATCTAATAGAGGAACCCCACTCCACACCAATTTGAGACACCACAAATATTGATCTCCCTATTTAATGGAGTTGAGTTCTTCTTGATGAATTATGTCACCTACTGTTTATCTTAATTTTGTTATTTTTAAACAAAAAGTTAGTTGTTAATTTTTTTTGCGACAATTAAGTCATTTTTTTTATAGAAAATAGGCCTTGTTTCCAGTCTATAAGACCATTAGAATCTCATGTATAAAGGCCTTTTCCCTCTAATAGCACAAACCCTAAAGTGGCATGGAGTTTCCCCCTCTCAAGAACTCTAGTGGCTCATCGAATGCACAAACGACCTTCAACTTTTTTAAAAAATTCAAGTATCTAGGCTTCGTCCATCTAATCTTGGAGGTAGATAGCCTTCCCCTGATTTACTTACTAGATAAATTTGAAGCACAACTTATACACATTTAGAGACCGACCTCTAGAATATTCATCCTTATTGGGATTCGAATTTAGATCCTCTTATTTATGTTGGTGTAATCAACCTCCAAGATTTTGATGTTTGTTTGGTCAATATATTTAATGGGGAAATTGTTGGTATAATAGATCCCTAGGTTTGAGTCTAGTTAAGGTTGACCAAGTAATTTGGTCAAGGTTGATCAAGTTAGTATAAAATTGAAGCAAGTCAAGGGTGATCGAACGTTTGACAGTTGGTAGCAGTCCTGACAAGTCAGGTGACCTAGGCAAAGTAGAAGTCTTGACAAGTCAAGAGTGACTTAGGTAAAGTAAAAGTCCTAATAGGCCAAGGGTGATCTAGGCAAGGGAAAGTTCAGACAAGTTTAAAATAATTGGATGTATGACAAGTAGAAATCCAAACAGGTCAAGACAATCAGATATTTGACAAAGAAAAACCCTAGGGGAGTGAACCTTAAGTAACGGAAAGTCTCAGATGAATGAACCCTAGGTAGTGTGAAGTCTTGGAGGAGTGAACTCCAAGTAAGTGATAAAGCCCAATACGTTAGGTAAACTAGATACTAGGTAACATATCTTGTATATTGTTTGTGTTTAATTTTGTGTTGCAGGAAGTTGGAGTTGACGACACGGGTGATCGAAAGTGCACTACAAAAAAACAAGATTTTAGCGATGAATGTTTGCGACGAATTATTTTCGTTGCAAATTTTCAACATATTTTACGACAAAATTGCTATTTGTCGTAAATTTGTAACAAAATTTACGACGAATCATAATTTGTTGCTAATTTAGCAACATATTATTTTCGTAGCCAAATTTATTGCAAAAAAAAATTATTGCTTTTGCAAATTTGTCAAATTGCAATTTTGCCAAATGGGTACGAATACGCGTTCGTCGCTAAATCGAAATTCATTTGGCAAATTGGCAATGAAAAATTTATTCGTTGCCAAATGGGTACGACGATAGTGCGTTTGGCGTCGCCAAATTTCTACTTAACCCTAGATCTGAATCCCATTTTCCCTTACTCGCGAACAGCTTCTCGCCACCGCCTCCTCTCTCGCCTGCGCCTCCTTCCTTGATCTTTCTCTCTCTTGCCGGCCGGATCTTGTCGGATCGTTCCTCCTCGCGTTTGGTAAGCTTTCCTTTCCTCCCCTTCTTCCTTCCTTCCTTCCTCAGGTTGTTTTCGCCGCGCGGACAACTGCAGGGGCCAGTCGCGCGCGACCGACGGCCAGTGCTGGCCGGGGCTGGCCGTGGCTGGCCTGCTGCCCGCTGCTAGCGCGCGCCTGCTGGCTGGCGTTGGCCAGCGCGGGCCGGCCCTGGCAGGCGCTGTTGGCCGGCGCTGGTTGGCCAACGGCTGGTCGCTGCTGGCCGGGGCTGGTGGCTGCTGCTGGCCGTTGGCCGTCGCCTGCTGGGAGCGGCTGGCCGACGCTGGCGGCTGTTGGCCGCCCCGCTGTGCGCGCTGGCCGGTGCTGGAATTGCATAGATATTGACCGCCGCTGGCCGCCGCTGGTGTAGTGTTAAACTCGCGTTGAACATGCTTAAGTTGTGTTGTATAGATATTGCATAGGTTGTATGATACATGATGTGAATTTAATGTTGATTACTTTTTTAATGTTATTTTTGCAGGTTTACAATTTGCGTGGACAAAAGTAATTAGAGAGATAGTTTTACCGACTTGAGGTATATTTATAAGTATAGTTGTTTTAGAAATGTGCATAGTTTTTAGTGTTATGGGTATTTAGTTTAATGTTAATATTTATGATTATATTTTAGTTTGAATTAATTAGACCAAACGATAAACGTAAACCTAAAATCTAAACCTTAAACCCTAAACTCTAAACCATAAAAACCTAAAGCATAAACCCTAAAACCCTAAAATCATAAACCATAAATCCTAAATCCCTTTAACCCTTTAAACCTAAACCCTAAACCCCTTTAACCCTAAACTCCTAAACCTTAAACCCTAAACCCTAAACCCTAAACCCTAAACCCCTAAACCCTAAAACCCTAAACCCTAAACCATAAACCCTAAACCCTAAACCCTAAACCATAAACCCTAAACCCTAATAAACCACTAAACCCTAAACCCTAAATCCTAAACCTTAAAGTGTAAACCCTAAACCCTAAAATCCTAAACCCTAAACCCTAAAAAACCCTAAACCCTAAACCCTAAACCCTAAACCCTAAAATCCTAAAATCCTAAACCCCTAAACCCTAAACCCTAAACCCATAAACCCTAAACCCTAAATCCCTAAACCCCTAAAAACCTAAACCTAAACTCTTAAACCCTTAAACCCTAAACCATAAACTCTTAAAAAACCCTAAACCCTAAAATCCTAAACCCTAAACCCTAAACCCCTAAACCCTAAACCCTAAACCCTAAACCCTAAACCCTAAACCCTAAACCCTAAATTCTAAAAACCCTAAACCCTAAACCCCTTAAACCCTAAACCCCCTAAACCCTAAACCCCTAAACCCTAAACCCTAAACCCTAAACCCCTAAACCCTAAACCCTAAAATCATAAACCCTAAACCCTAAAACCCTAAACCCTAAATCCTAAACCCTAAACCCTAAAACCCTAAACCCCCTAAACCCTAAACCCTAAATCCTAAACCCTAAACCCTAAAACCCTAAACCCTAAAATCCTTAAACCCTAAACCCTTAAACCCTTAAACCCCTAAATTCTAAAACCCTAAACCCTTTTATTTTAATGTTAATGTTTATTATTATAATTTAGTTTGAATTAATTATACATATTTAATTGATGAAGAGATAAGTAAGAACAAGTTTATAAGTAAAAATTATAATTTATGGGATTAGAACAAGTGTTGATGAATTAAGAAAGAATTATTGATGAATTATATTTTAATATGTTGGAATTTGTGGGTTCAGAAAAAATACGAAGTTGGATGTATAACAAGAATTTACCTGAACGTAGAGGTTTGACCGATGAATTTATTGCAGGATTAGAATAATTTATCGAGTTTGCTTCAAATAAGGTTGATTTTATGGATGGAGATAAGATAAGATGTCCATGCAGAAAGTGTCACAATGGTAAATTTTTACAATGTAATAAAGTACGAGAACATCTTTGTAGATTTGGTTTCACTCCCAATTACTATAATTGGACTTCTCATGGTGAACCGTTCATATCTGATGAAGATTATGGACAAAACATACAATACTCAGGCATGGGGGATCAGAGTTATTATATAGATCAATTTAATCCATATCAGAGGATGGTAACTGATGCTGCGGGTCAGAATTTCTTTGCTGAATCGAGTGGTCCAAGTTCTAGTTTTCCTCCAATGGTTGAACAAATGTTTACTCCTTATGCTTATGCATCACCGTTGGAGGAGACACAAGTACCAGGAGTTGGTGAAAATTTGAATAATGAATCATATCTCAAATGGCAGGAATTATTGAGTGCTGCAGATGAACCATTGTGGGCTGGTTGTGACAATCACAGTAAACTATCTGTTACAGCAAGATTGTTGAATGTCAAAGCAGAACATAATGTGTCTGAAGATTATTTTAATGATTTTGTTCAAGTTATGGGGGAGGCATTGCCACGTGATCACATAATGCCCAATGATTATTATAATATGAAAAAACTCGTCAAAGACTTAGGTCTTCCAGTGGAAAGAATTGATGTTTGCAGAGATGGTTGTATGTTATATTGGGGTGATGATGAAAATGCAGAAGTTTGTAAATTCTGTAATCAAGCCAGATACAAGCCTACCAGAAGGAGTCAACAACGACGTAAAGCATACACTCAGTTGTTTTATTTGCCTTTGACTCCTAGGCTACAAAGACTTTATGCATCAAAAGTCACTGCTGAACACATGACTTGGCATGCAACTCATCAAACAGAAGAGGGATTAATGTGTCATCCATCAGATGGACTACAGTGGAAAAATTTTGATAGAACACATCCTGATTTTGCGAAGGAAATTTGAAACATTCGGTTAGGTCTTTGTGCTGATGGATTTGCTCCATTTGGTAAATCAGGAAGAAATTATTCTTGTTGGCCAATTATTGTAACTCCGTATAATCTTCCACCTGGAATGTGCATGAAAACACCGCATATATTTTTAACATTGGTTGTGCCTGGTCCACAAAATTCGAAGAAGTTAATAGATGTTTATATGCAACCATTGATTGCAGAGCTGAAACAACTATGGGATCAAGGTTTTCCTACCTATGATGTGCATACTGATCAGATGTTTATAATGAAGGCTGCACTTCTTTGGACCATAAATGACTTTCCTGCTTATGGTATGTTATCAGGATGGAGTACCGCTGGGATTTTAGGATGTCCAATATGTATGGAGAGATCAAAATCAATCAGATTGAAACATGGGAAGAAACCGAGTTATTTTGATTGTCATAGATAATTTTTACCACAAAATCATAATTTCAGAAGAAATAAAGATGAATTCACAAAGAATAGAATTGAGAGAACACCCCCGCCATTGAGATTAACAGGTGAACAGATTTGGTGGAGAGTGCATAATTTTTCATCTGTTATTGAAGATCCACATGGTACCCCTTATGAATATGGAAGTACACATAAATGGACTAAACGGAGTATATTTTGGGATTTACCATATTGGTACAGTCATTTGATTCATCACAACCTTGATGTAATGCATATTGAGAAGAATGTGTTTGATAATCTGATTAATACAGTCATGGATATCCCTGGAGAAAAATAAAAGATAATTTGAATGCAAGAAAAGATATGCGACTCATTTGTAAAAGACCTACTCTTGATGTTGATGAAAGTAGTAGGGGACCAAAGCCAAAGGCAGTTTATACATTGAATAGAGATCAGAGACGTGTTCTTTGTGAATGGGTGAAAGCTTTGAAATTTTCAGATGGTTATGTCTCTAATCTTGGAAGATGTGTCGATTTGAAGGAATGCAAATTAATTGGTTTGAAAAGTCATGATTGTCATATATTTATGGAAAGGCTCATTCCTATCGCTTTTAAGGAGCTCTTACCAAATTTTGTATGGGGTGTCATTACAGAGTTAAGTATTTTTCTTCATGATATTTGCTCAACAGTTTTGAAATGCTCACACATGGAGACGTTAGAGCGAGAAATTCTAATAATTTTGTGTAATTTAGAAAGGATCTTTCCACCTTCATTTTTTGATTCGATGGAACATCTTTTGGTTCACTTGCCTTATGAAACCAAAGTTGGAGGTCCTGTCCATTTTCGATGGATGTATCCATTTGAAAGGTAAAATAATATTACTTATATACTTTGTTGTTTCATATATATTAATGTCTAATATACTTTTATTTTATTACAATCAGATTTCTATATCATCTGAAGAAAAAAGTGAAAAATAAGGCCCATGTTGAAGCCTCTATTGTTAATGCATACATTGTGGAGGAAGTAACAACTTTTGCATCATATTATTTTGAGCCTCACGTCCGAAGCAAAAGACAAAGAGCGGGAAGAAATGATGAAGGACCCATTGATCCCAATTTGACAGCATTTTTAATTTTTAATTACCTTGGCCGGCCAAGTGGACCATGTAAAGAGAGATACTTAACTGGTCAAGAATGGCTCGCAGCCCACACATATATTTTACTGAATTATCCAGAAGTAACACCATATTTTGAGTGAGTATATATTTTATATTATTTTCATTCGGTTGTAAATAATTTATGTTATAATTATTATTTTTATAGGATTTTTCAGAATTTATACTCTGAAATGACAACACAAGAGTTTAATACCTTCTGTGATAAAGAATTTGCACCATGGTTCAAAACATATGTGAGTATAAAAATTTAAATTTGCTCAACATATATTTTGACTTATAATTAATTTTGAAATTTGATTTTAGATTCAGGGTAATCAAGCTCACGTTGACTCAGAATTATTATTTCATCTTTCATGGGGTCCAAAAGCAATGGTACGGACTTGGCCAGTATATTTCATAAACGGATATAATTTTCATACTCAGGAATATGGAATGGGAAAGGCTACAATGAATAGCGGTGTTTGTGTTCAATCATCCTCAGATGGAGCTGCAAGTAATGATTTTTATGGGTTATTGGATGAAATTATAGAGGTGGAATACCCAGGTCCAGAAATTCGAGTTGTTTTATTTATGTGTCGTTGGTTTGACCCTGTCAGAGGGATGAAGGTGCATCCACAGTATAATTTGGTTGAAATTAATCATAAGAGATTATATAAGAGATATGAACCATTTGTGTTGGCACAACAAGCAATTCAAGTATTTTATGCTTCATATCCAAGTTTGAAACGAGACAAAATTGATTGGTGGGTTGTTTGTAAAACAAAAGCAAGGTCAAAAATTGAAGAACGTTGGCAAGAGAATGCATATCAACAAGACGAAGTTGTAAACACATTTCAGACCCACGAATATCATATACCTACATTACGAGATCCCAGCGGAGTAGTGATACCCATAGATACAAGTGAAATTCATCAAAATGACGATGACGACGAAGATGACGACGACGACGACGATGACGATGACGATGACGATGACGATGACGAGACGACGATCATGACCATGCCCACGACGACGATGACGATGATAATTTTGATTTTTCATGCTGAGTAAGTCAGGTTAAATTATAAAAACATTAATAATTCATTTTAATATATAGATAATGGAGTGTAGGTGTATATATATTTCATTTTAATCTGTAAATTTATTTTTATTCTTCATAATATGTAAATTTTGATTTACTAGATAGATTTACAATATTTTAACTGTACTTTTTTCCCTTATAGATCATTTCTCCTGACTTGGTGGTGTATTTTGATTGGACACATCCTTTATAGATTTGGCATCATGGTAAGTTTTTAAGCATTTTCATTATGCAAATAATTTTATATTTCCTAATATGTTTCCTAATATATTTTTTTACAGTGGCGACGCGGTCGACGCAGCAGCAGTAGTCATGCACCTATGCAGCCCCCACTCCTTCACAGCCCCCTCTCCTTCAGGTGCAGGTGCAGCCTCTCCTTCAGGTGCAGCCCCCCTTCAGGTGCAGCTCCTTCAGGTGCAGCCCCCTCTCCAGGACCTTCCCCAGGAGCCATGGAAGGTCCTTCGACCCGACAGTCCGCTGCAGAGACACGAGAGTTGATAGTCCCTCTCGGCGATTCGTAAGTATTTTAAATTAATTATATTGTCAATTATATCTTTATAATTATTTAACATCATTTATTTGATATTGTATTATAGTTTTACTGATTCTGTACGGGTTATTCACGGTATTAATCGAATCGTGAATAACCTTTGGCGAGGGGATTCCATGAGTTATACAAGCACTCCTGATTCCACCAAGGAGTTGTGGTGGAGTGAATTTAAGGTAAACTATTCATTTAATTATATATATATGATATTATTGTTGAATATATAATAAATTATTTATTTCTACTTTCAGCGGGCATTTACTTGGGATCCTACTGATGAAGTCGAGATTAGACGCATTTTTAAGAAAAAATACGGTGATCACATCCGGCATGTCCTAAATCATGCAAAAACAGGGGGAAAAAACCACCTTGCATCAGCGATGAGAATTGGGTTCGGATTTCTCAGTTTTGGAAAACTGAAGAAAGTCGAAAGAGGAGTAACCAGAATAAGCTTAATCAAGCTTATAATTCTGGTGCCTTATCTGCGACGTATGCGGGCGGCTCAATCAATATTGATGAGCATACGCGCAGATTGGTAATTTCTTTCAACTACTTCAATTTAAATTTATTTCATATTAATGTTTATTATTTCTAACAATATTTTTTTAGGCTAAGGAAATGGGGCGAGATCCTGATTTTATTGATACTTTTACTCGCACTTTCCAAAAAAAAAGACAAGAGTTGGAGCGGAGACCGAGCAAAAGCTATTAAGGTTTTAATATGTATCTAAATATTTTTGTGTTTAATTTCTCAAATATTACAACATATTAATATTTCTTTTGATAATACAGGATAAATATTCTGAGCTCGAGCTAGCACAGCGAGCTTCAAGTGCTAGCTCTGAGGGATCTGAGCCCTCAGTTGGCAATGATCTGAGTCTGTGGTTGGAGGCGAGTGGGGGATGCAAAGGTGGTGGAAGGATATTGGGTATGGGTTCTTTGAGCAGAACCCATAGAGCTGCTGGTAGCTCTTCTATCACCTCCCCTGCCGTCACATCACAGATCCATAGTTTGACTGAGGAGGTAACCCACTTGAAAGGGTTATTACAGCAAAGAGATCAGGAAATGATACGAAGAGATAAGCAAATGAGACAAAGAGATAACGAAATTAAAAAATTACAAAGAAAACAAGACCTGATCTTGCAACATCTTCAGTTGCAATCTATTCCTGGTGACGACGACGACGACGACGACGATGGTGGTTCTTCATGAGTTTTTTTGTGTATGAATTTTTTATAATCATTATTTTATTTATTTAGCATTTTATTAGTTTTCGGGCGCCTGGAATACCTTTCCAAGCGCCATGACGTCCGCCGATCCGCCATCGACGCTGCTGACTCAGCACTTCAGTCGCCTAGATTCCCTTCCAATCGACTCCTTGCTCACGTGGAGGTTCCGGATGAACTTTGACTCCGCTGCATTTTATCCAATCCCAGGCGCCTGGAATCGATCCAGTCACCTAGAAGCTGAGGTGTCCCGGCCACTAGGACAACACCACCTCATTGCTTCGCTGGCCTAGTTCGCTGACGTGTAATCGCCTGGATTCACAATCCGGGCACCTGGACTGCCGATCACCTGGATTCTGGATAGAGTTGCTCGGAATCAAAATTCTCGCCTCTCCAATCCTGCATTACAAGTTAGTGCAAAAACCAAAGATGCATAAATGGATTAACAGTTTTTAAACTATTAAGTGGTCTTAACTTCAGGTTTCCAGTGAAACTCTAGGTTAGACCAACGCCTACTGTTCTACTCCGGGAACGCACCCTTATCCACTCCACTCAGAAGAATTTACCTAATTTGCTAGCAAGTCCTCCAGATTTATTGGACTTTCCACTTAGCCATGATCCTCGACCCCTAGAATTTGCTGCTAGGTTACCGGTCCACCTGACCGCATAGACTTCCACCACGCATCCAGTCCTCCTGACCTGCCTGGATTTCTGTCATGCATCCGATCCTCCTGACTTGCCTGGACTTGCACTTGGTGCACTTGACCTTGCTAGACTTCTACCTGATCCTCCAAACCAGGACTTACCTTTGTCTAGCCTCAACTAGGACTTACTTTGTCTAACTTCAACTAGGACTTTCCTGTGCTCCCTGTATACTAGATAATCATATCAGTACACAACACACACTTATGTTGAATCTCATGTCATCATCAAAACTAAGGTTCGATCATTTGGTGCTTTCTTGCACCAACAAGGGTGAGTTCCTTGGAAAGGATCTCTAAAGAGGGAGGGATGAATAGTGCATTTTTTATTTTTATTTTTTAAATAATAACTTCTCTTTCTATGATTTCAGGAACTACAAACACATAAATAAGCACATACTAAAGGACACATCAATTTAATATGGTTCATAATTTTGCTAAATTACTACATCCATGACACATGTACACGGAATGCACTATCTTTCTTCTCTTTACTTAAAGTGTCAGAGGTGAGGTAGAGAACCTCTTACAATAGCAAGCAAGAAATTCAAAAATTAAAACACCCAAGGCTTGAATAAGGAGAATACAATTCTTTGATTTTAGTGTCTCATCTTCTACTTTAAGCCTATGGTCCTATTTATAAGCTTTCCCCCACAAAGTGCCTTATTGTCAGAAAGTTGCTGACATGACAAGGTTTTAGTCAACCAAAACACTTTCTAGTTGATCACACTTTCATTTTTCTCCAATATTCTTTCGATCGCTTGGCTACGACTTCTTCAGTTGGCTTCGTCCACAAGTCCTTCTTGTTGCTTGGAAAATTTTCATTTGATCGCAACTCTAGTTAATAAGGATCTTTGATTGCCTCATCTGGATTTGATGTGAATCACATTCCACGTTTGTCTCTGATCGTTCGGATTCCTTTTTGGATCCCTTTTTGATTGCTTGGATCTCCAATATCGATCAACTCCATATCATGTTCATTGAAATGACTCCTTATCTGTTCTTTGGTCAAATGAACATGGTTATGGTCATTTGTAGCTTTGGTCAGTTAGAACTTTGACTCTAGTCTTCTAAAGCCAAGTTTACCTACGTTAAGTTTTACCATTCACCCTAGTACATTTTCACTCAACTCTCATCTCACAATAGTTCACCTTGTGCAGTCTTCCACCCAACTTTTTGTCTGTTAGATGTACTGAGCATTCTAGCTCACTCCCTATACTTACTTCTCGCTCTACTAGCGTACTCTTCTGCTAAGTTTCTTGTCCCTTTGATGCATCGAACTCATTGGCTCTCTTCTTGTGTCATCCTTTTCACTTGCTTGTGTCTTCTACTCTAGGTGCACTTGCTTCTAGTACTCCTCATGTTTTAGTCCCTCAAGTGTCCCATACCATCATTTTCCATATTTCCACAAACATTGATTCATCAGGTATACTCGTGTGTATTTCAAAAAACTTTTGCACACTTAGATACACACATTGTTGGAAAAATGTGAATTGAAAAGGATGGAAGAGACTCCAATGGGAGTTTTTAGTCCCATGTTGGGAGTTGAGTGGTTTGAAGGTTGTTTTGTAATGAATCACAACACTTGAAGTTATGTACATGTATGGGAAGATACTCTCTCTCATGTGTTGACCCGTAGGAGTGCAAATCCAGGGATCAAATTACACTAAACCCAAGTGACTCGTGTAGAGAAAGATAGAGCAAAAACTTCATCCATCTCGTTCCCCCTTCTCCTCCTCTTTGTTGAGAGACTTGGCAGATTTTTCATGATAGCATTCGAGTACATGCTCAGTTCGCTAAGAACAATCCATGCTTGGTTGTGTATGTGGTTGTGCTATTGTATCATGGGCAAATAGATGCCCAACATGGCCTTAAAGTACTATCGAGGGGATGAATCAATTTTAAAGAAACTATGTTAGACATAGTCTTGGACAATCACTATCCCAACCTCTCTGCTCTTAGTACTCGACCTGAGCACTTAGACTCAACACCCGACCACTTAGCCAACTCAATAGCTAGGGCCACTTAATAGTAGCTCATCACTAATCTTGCTTGGCAGCTGACTATTGTTGGTGCAATCAGCCTCTAGGATTTTAATGTTTGACAATATACCTGTGTCTGATCAAGTATTGACCAAGGGTTGATTGAAACAAGACTAGATATTTGGAAGGGAACTAAGTGAAAAGTATAGTCAGGTTAAGATTGACCGGATGACTAGCAAAAAGAAGTCTAGTTAAGTCAAGGTTAATCGGATGACTAGTAAAAGTTCAAGCAAGTCAAGACTGACCGGATGATTGGCAAGGGAAAGTCCAGGAAGATCAATGATGATAGGATGTCTAGCAAGTGGCAAGTGACAAGTCCAAGTAGGTCAAGGTGATCTGATGTTTGGCAAGAGAAAGTCTAGACAGGTCAATGATGATCGAATATTTGGCAATTGACAAGTCTGAGTAGATCAATATGATCGGATGTTTGACAAAGAAAAATCCTAGGGGAGTGAATTATAGGTAGTTAGAAGTCTTGGAGGAGTGAACTCCAAGCAAGAGTTAAGCCTAGTAGGTCAAGTAGACTTATATAATTAGGCTAGGTTGCATGTGTGTATTTGTATGCTTGTCTTGCAGGAACCTAAAGTTGGAACAAAGATTGAGAAAGCAGACAGACGCAAACCAGACACAATCAGACCAAGTCCGGAGTGAACCAAACTTGACTTGGGTCAAATTGGATCCAAACTGATTCGGTCGACCGATCTAACGGTTTGATAGACTGATTGGGTTTGGGTCTAGACTCAATTCGGTGATGTCATACGGTTCAGTTGACTAGAAAATTTTGGTCTATCGATAAACAAGATAACAACAAGTTCACAGGGGTCAGTCTAGATCGCAAAGAAGTTGGTCGTAGAGATCAGGTTTGACCAGGTTCGGTAGACCAATATGGTTTATCGGTAGACCGAACGTTGCCTATAAAAATAACTCAAGATCAGAGCCTCAACACATCAATCTCGATATTCTACTCTACATCTCTGCTTGTGAAAATATCTCGACACGCTGCTCGTCCGATCAGGGAAGCGCCAAGAGGAGTGTGTAGCACTCAGGGGCTTCCAAACTGACCGTTGACAAATCTATTTGTATTTAATTTACAAATCATGCTTTATTTCATATACCTTGTGCTTGTTTTTAAATTGTAAGATATTTTTTTGCCTCTGAAAAAATTTCAAAAATGACACTAGTGGATAGACGCCTCCTATACATAGGTCTTAGAGTAGCAACCCTTCCACTGTAAGGTATTATCTAATATAAATGAACAAAATGAAATGAGCAACGAAAAAGATGATTGATATTCACCCCTCTCTATCAATTTTTGCAATTCTATAATTGGTACAAGAGCTCTTGATTGGACTAATTGTCAAAGGAACAAAAGAGGCTAGAGATTGAGGGGGAGTAAAAGTATGGATGTCAATTTAAAATATAATTTTTATATAATATACTTCAAGTGTAGGGAAAGAGAGCACTACAAAAATAAGTACCCTACTTGTAAGATTCGGACTGTACAGTTGGTAGCAAAGGAGGAACCAATACTAGAAGTCCGGAGGAACAAAGAGTACATCATGTGCTTCAAGTGCAAGAAATATGGACATTACAAGAGCCAATGCTTAGAGAAGAAGGTAAAGAAAAAATCCACAGAATTTGGAGAAGAAATCTAGGTCAGTAATTTTAGAATTTATAAAAATATCCATGATAAAATACATGATATTAGTTTCCTCAAAAGTTTACAACAAATTAGATAATAATTCGCATGATAAAACAATTAAAATTTAATTAATAATTTGAATTTAAATTTAATTAATAAGTAGGGAACTTCCATTTTGAAGTTGAAAGTTAAAAATGGAATTTCAGGAGAAGTTTTTTTATGTGTGCCAAAGAGAAAGAATGTAGGGTTTAAGTTAAGAAACCCTCATTCATGCTTTGGTATGAGAGAGAAAGGATGAAGACTGAAGTTAGGTTAAAGAATTAGCCTAACTTAAATATATTATCAAATATCAAAAAGGATAAAGGATGTTGGTGCAATTAATCTCCAGTCAAAGTTGATCAGTTTGACCAACCTCGAGTTGACTCGAGTTTGGATTTAAATGTTTAATTACTATATTAGTTAGATGTCAAGTAGGTTAAGGTTGACCAGATACTTGATGGTAATGAAAAATTCAAGTGAGTTATGGAGGATCAAACACTTAGCACGAGATAAAAAGTGCAACTGAGTAATGGAGCACCAAACACTTAACATGCAAGAGGAAGTCCAAGTGGGTCATGGAGGATCGAACACTTTGCACGAGATGGAAAGTCTAAATGGGTCATGTAGAACCAGACACTTAGACATGAGACGAGAAGTCCAAATGAATCATGATTGACTAAACACTTGATGATGATGAAAGTCTTGGCATGTCAAGGTTGATCGATACCAAAAAATGTCCTACCAGGTCAAGGTTGATCGGATGTCAAACAATGAGAAAGTTCCAGAAAGTCAAGATTGATCGGATGTTAGACAATGATGAAGTCCTGGCAAGTCAAGGTTGATCAACGGTAGGTAATGAGGAAGTCTCGACAGGTCAAGGTTGACCAAATGCTAGGCAACGGGAAGTCTCAACAGGTCAAGGTTGATTGAATATCGAGCAAAGGAAGTCTTGGTAGGTTAAGGTCATGGATACAACACAAGATGAGAATTCAGCTTTGATAAGGATAAAACAGGAGTATTAGTCGATTAATAGTGATGCAGACCAAACTTTCGAAGACTATGACTTTTAACTCGAATATCAGAAATGAGACGATCTTTGGTGCAAAATGGAGCTCATTTAGAGATGTATCTTGTTGCTTAATATTAGTCAACTGATCTCGATCAGAAGCAAATAGAAGTCAAATTTGATTGCTTGATTCGATTGATGAGGTACATCAGTCGATTGATGTCGATCGAAAATCAAACAAAGGCTTATTGGATGCAATTGTTTGATTCAAATGGTAGTATCAATCGATTGATAGTGGACATCAATCAACTAATGTTGACCAAAATTCGAATTGAAGTAAGTCGATCTACTTGGGAGATTCGACTGATTGCTATCAGTCGATTGATAGGATATATCAATCGATTGATGTCTAAATAATCAATAAAATCAGATAGATTTCAGAAGGTCTTGAGGTCAAACAAATTCAATGAGTTCAAGACCATATCAATCGACTAATGGGTAAAATTAATCGATTGATAGGTAAAAATTAGCCTCGACCTAAAGGTTTTAAAGGAAGGGTTTCAAGGAGTTTGTCACCGTTGGTTCTTGGAGATTATGAGGCGAAGTGCTGGTGCATTTCCGAATCAACAAGAGACTATTCCAAGCAACAAGAAAACATCCAAAGTAATTTCATTGTAAAGTTATTTTCAATTTCATTTGTGTTTGTATTTATTTTTCTTATTGTGTTCTTGTAAGAACAAGGTTGTAAAAGGCTTATCCATCCACCTTCGGTTGTTGTCCAAGAAGGAGAAAGTTTAGTGGTAATGGATAACTAGGAAGGACCCTTAGATTAGTCGCCTTAAGGAGGCAGATACCAAGTAAAATCAAGATGGTGTGCATATGACATCGATTTTGATTTAAGTTTCCGTTGCACATTCAAATGACGAACACGAGATCAAGAGAGAAGCGATCAGACCTCACTTCTATCTCGCACAGGTCCTAACAACTCGTACATCTCACTGCTCAAGCAAAGACGACCCACTCAGACTCAACCTCTCAATCTTTTGACTTCGCACTCGGCCTCGTCACTTGGCAAACGGACTCACTCTGGCTGATTAGGCATGCACTCAACGCTCAGGTGGTAGTTTACCCACTCAGACTTAGGTCACTTGGACGATATCTACTCGAGCTCGGGACACTCAAAAACTCTGCCCAACTTCCCTACAGGGCCTGGACTTCGAGCAGCGACATTGTTAACCGCATTAGGCCATCAACAGATAAATATGAATTTGAATTCCTATAATTTTGATTTAGTATATTCCCTATAACTCCAACAATAATCGTAGAAGCAAGATTGTCAAACACACATTAGATCACTATGAAAATCTAACTTAAATTCTTTTTCTTAACATCAAAACTCATATCCAAACCACTTGAAGGTATCAACAAGAACCATAATTAGAGATGAAAATTTTTGATGAAGACCAATGCTCAATTATTAAAGTAAATGATGAAGATGATAGACTATGATCATCCTCTTAAGATTCATCGGATAGCGAGACATTAAACCTCTTTTAGTAATGAATCCACTTCCAATAATCATCATACACTCGTCGATACTATACATGGACAAAATGAGTCAATCTATAAAACTTCATATAACAAATTAAGAAAGAACCAATAAAAGAATAACATACTAGAAGTTAGAAGAAATGACTCTACGAGGATAAATGTTCAGATTTGAAGAAGAGGCATAAAGAAATTTAAAAAACAAGAATAAAAGAACCCCAAATGAAGAAAAAGAAAGCTAACGTAAAGAGGGAGCTTCAAGTGGAGAGGAAAGTGACATTGAAGAATTATCTCATAATAAATTGCTAGATTTAATACATAAATCTTTAAAGAAATCAGTAAAGTGTAAGGTGTTGGATATTGGGATTTTAAACGGTTTTGTGGACAAATCATGGTGTCATCAATTGATAAAAGTCATAATTGACTTCAAAATCGAAATCTATGTTTCGCGTAGATAGATCTAGACTATTAATTTGCTCAAAATCGATTAAGGATGAATGAGAAATTAATTGTTAAAGTTAGCCCTGATCGAATAACATGAATTGTTAATTAATGTTACATAAGGAAGTGCATGAGAAGTAATCCCACATCGGAAATTTTTTTTAAAAAATTCCCTTCCTTATTAATGTTGCTATGTTAATGGAGTTAACACAAAAGCTCATGTGCTCTCTTCTCACGGGCGAGCAAGTGCTCGCACCTGTAAGCTCGCGGCTCGCCACGCACGCAATGGACGCTTTGTTGGCGCACTTCGCACATATGCGTCGTCACGAGGAGCATTGAGGAGCTTAAATTTATGCTCTAGAGGACGAGGCAGTGCCTACGTGGCACTCGGGTGATGTGTCAGGCTCACATATGACGTGACAATGCCTATGTGATGTCCACGTGGGCAGGGAGAGATGATTGGACTGCTGACTGGGTGAACGGATGACAACCATTGATCAAAAAGGTGTGATGGATCACATCACATGCGATCTGGAGTGTTGGATTGTGAAGAGTCACAATCTGACCGCTGGTGATGGTGCTTGATCTGACGGCGGATGACAAAAGGGGATCTGAAGGGTCACAACCCTCCAGATCAAACGGCCCAGATCGATCTTGCCCGAACGTCACAGTCACTCACTAAAGGGTATTCTACCTTTTCCCTTTTTATAAATAGATCCCTCTAGATGTTGAAAATATCATCGATTCAACTCATCCTTTGAGCATTCATCTCATCTTGTGCATTCGGAGTCCAAAAAACCTACGAAAAGGTTTGTTGATCTTGAAATTTGAAGTGCTACTATTTCAAGAGGGAGCTTCAAGTAATCTAATAAAAGAACCCCAAATGAAGAAAAAGAAAGCTAACGTAAAGAGGGAGCTTCAAGTGGAGAGGAAAGTGACATTGAAGAATTATCTCATAATAAATTGCTAGATTTAATACATAAATCTTTAAAGAAATCAGTAAAGTGTAAGGTGTTGGATATTGGGATTTTAAACGGTTTTGTGGACAAATCATGGTGTCATCAATTGATAAAAGTCATAATTGACTTCAAAATCGAAATCTATGTTTCGCGTAGATAGATCTAGACTATTAATTTGCTCAAAATCGATTAAGGATGAATGAGAAATTAATTGTTAAAGTTAGCCCTGATCGAATAACATGAATTGTTAATTAATGTTACATAAGGAAGTGCATGAGAAGTAATCCCACATCGGAAATTTTTTTTAAAAAATTCCCTTCCTTATTAATGTTGCTATGTTAATGGAGTTAACACAAAAGCTCATGTGCTCTCTTCTCACGGGCGAGCAAGTGCTCGCACCTGTAAGCTCGCGACTCGCCACGCACGCAATGGACGCTTTGTTGGCGCACTTCGCACATATGCGTCGTCACGAGGAGCATTGAGGAGCTTAAATTTATGCTCTAGAGGACGAGGCAGTGCCTACGTGGCACTCGGGTGATGTGTCAGGCTCACATATGACGTGACAATGCCTATGTGATGTCCACGTGGGCAGGGAGAGATGATTGGACTGCTGACTGGGTGAACGGATGACAACCATTGATCAAAAAGGTGTGATGGATCACATCACATGCGATCTGGAGTGTTGGATTGTGAAGAGTCACAATCTGACCGCTGGTGATGGTGCTTGATCTGACAGCGGATGACAAAAGGGGATCTGAAGGGTCACAACCCTCCAGATCAAACGGCCCAGATCGATCTTGCCCGAACGTCACAGTCACTCACTAAAGGGTATTCTACCTTTTCCCTTTTTATAAATAGATCCCTCTAGATGTTGAAAATATCATCGATTCAACTCATCCTTTGAGCATTCATCTCATCTTGTGCATTCGGAGTCCAAAAAACCTACGAAAAGGTTTGTTGATCTTGAAATTTGAAGTGCTACTATTTCGAGGCGTCGTTAGGAAACGAATTACTGCTATCCGTAAGTACCTGTAACGAAGCAATATCGTTTTACGAAGATAGTGTTGAACACTAGTCTCGACGATATAATATCAGTTTGTATCCTCTCCGGACAGCCACCGACCCAACATAAGGAAAATTCAAAGCATATGAAAAAGAAATGTATTTGATAATTTGCATGAAGCATCCAGGATATAATGCAAATTGAAGAGTAAAGTGATCAATATTGGACAATGAATTTCATGGATTGAAAGTGGAGTAGAGTGGAGCTTTGAACTCATAGATGGTCATCATGCTTGAAGATGGCGGCCCGAACACTCATTATTGTATTGATCGATATTGTATTTTTAAATTTATTCATAATATAAATTGATTGTATCGATAGAATTTAAATTCTAAATGGAGATTAGGTTACATGTTTATGTCAACAACTCAAATCTTAGACCATAGACTTAGGAGGGTTTGCTCAATTGTGCTAATCAACTGATTAAAAAAATAGTCTAGTCGACTAGAGTAGAAGCAAAAGTGTATTGACTATAACTTTAATTTGTGTTGACTACGGTGGCCCATAATTGAACATTAATATCTTTAACAGTCCTATTCTAAATGTTGATTGACATAAAAGCCTAGATAGAGTCATCGAGTGTATTCTTTAAAAGTCTTGTTGCTTTTACACAAAAATATTTGTAAGCATCCTATATTTCTCTCATGTGCCAAAAGGAATATCAAAAGAGCTTGGAATAAAACCCAAGGTTTCAGCCTTTTCTAATCATGCTTTCTTAAATAACATTTTTTTCAAGAAGGATTAATTTTTTTTTTCTTCTAGATTATCTAGGTATCTAATTTTTATGATCCGATCAATCCTAGAGATGATCGATCTAATCTCATAAAAATTCTCAATCGACCATCAAGATAAATCAGGAAGTATAAATGAATCTTAATGGACGGTTCACATAACAAATAATTTGAATTTCTCATGTGTAATATGTCTTAGGTGGTATTTAAATCCTCATTGTCTAAGGAATTCGTCCCACCGTTTACCATCACACTATAGCTCCAGAGATATTAAATTATTATTTATAGGATGAGAGAAAGGATTTAACTCATTTATAATTATTAATCATCTTGAGTGTGAATTTGCTTCTAGAAGGTTATAACATTGAAGTAAACATTATAAAATAAAATTATAAATTTATTTTTAAAAATATTTATTAAAATAGGAGGATAAGTGAATTCAAACTAAGTAAAGAGTAAACTTACTCAGAATTAGATAGTGATTTAAAATTTGTAATAAGTATCAAAAAAATATAATAAGCAGAATATCTTATTTGATTTTGTATGAAAGTTAGCTCAGTTCCATTTTGAATATTTTTTTAGTTTTAAATCAAGTTCAGTACACATAATTATGAATTAAAATTTTATGGATGAAAAAAAATATATCCCAACGTTTTTTGTGTTATTCTAAAATGTCACTCTAATGTCTGTATTTATCAACATTTTGTTTTATTTTAATTTTAATAAATTACTTGTAAACCTCTATAGTAAAGTGGCATGTCTTGTAATTAATTAAGATTACCCAAAGTGATGTGAATGTTGCCCATTTTTAATAATCCTTTGGATCTCCACCATCAAATCAATGTCACTCTAATAGTTCAGGTATATTTCACTCGAGGAGTTTAAAAAATTTATTACGCTGAATCATCCGTTAGGATCCATCTGTGCACACTTCATGATTTATCTTAGTGGCTAATGGAAAACTTTCATACGTAGGACCGAATCGATCATCTCCAGAATTAATCAGATTGTAAGAGCTGGATATTTAGATTAAAAAAAAGATGAAAGTATACTTATCGCCTTTCATCCCCAACCATCCATCATTTAGTGAAGAACAAGTGCTTGCAAAATAACTTCGCCAAGTTGGATCTATCCTCTAGCTAGTTCCTAGCTAGTTTTGATACTTATCAAAATTTTGCTTTCACTCATTAAACTTCACTTAAAATTTTACGTAAATTTCATCTAAAACTTGCCTATTATATATCAAGAAGTGTAGTCAGAACGAGTAAGTGGCCTTCATCAAGTTGGAAAAATTAAAGCCCATGTCACACATCCAATGGGTTAAGTATCTATCTCTGAACAAAGTTCACGGACAACTGACTTAGCCATTTATTTGGCTTAAAGTTGAATAATATAATACAATAGAAATTTTTGGAATTCCTTGCTAGCTGATCTTCATAATTAGTTAGTTAATTCATAAGCCAAAATCGCCTGCGGGCGTTCAGCTTAATTAAGCTTTATCTGTCAGCCTATTCTTCATAATCATTAAATATCGATCATTTGCATGCAAATGGAAGAAGAAGATGGGCTGCTGAGAAATTGCATGAGGATCCATCCAATTACGTACGTTTGATTTAGACCAAGATTTATGAACTGATTCAACTCCTGACACTGCAGCCATGTGTCCTCATTTAGGGTTTCATAAGTGGCACATGAAAAATGTGAACTGCGCATAATAGACAAGGGAATAAATAGTGCATGAATGCAAGCTTTAAGATACTGTGGCAGTAATGAGAAAGTTTTATCCGTGCATATGAATGCAAGCTGACAGTAATGCTGTACATCTCATCTGAGTATCTTATATAATTTTGTTAACTTTAATTTTTATTTTATTTAATCTAAATATCACTATATCTTAAATCATAAACTTTAAATTCTAAAAATAAAATTATACTAGATGCTCACAATCAAATAAGATGCCCTTACTTCTTCTTCTTCTTGAGAGGGGTATATATAGATACATGAAGATTTTCTTTGCTTAAAGAGGAAGTTTTCTGTGTCTGTGTGTCCACTCAGAAAGTTAGTAGAGTTTTGTTTGAAAAAGAATATTAGTATCAAAGTTTAAAAGACTTAGGACCATGAAAATAGATGACTTCAGTTCCAACTACTATTCCAAAATATAGCTTAGACTATTTAGACTTAGCTCTATATCCAACTAGCATTATGACTACCGTAGATTTTTATAAACATCAAATCAGAACAAGAACATCCACTCATTACCTTCATTCTAGCTCTTTGATGTGTTTTTGTGGCTCAGATTTATCGTCTAAAATGAGCACATCAACTTAATTAATACTGCATTCCCTAACTAAAGTAGTGTAGGGTAACTCGAGTCGTCTCCCAATGATTGTAGTCGGTGTACGGTAATCCTAAGAGATTATTGCAATTGGGGATTTGAATTTTTGATTGGACGGGAGGGGTTGTATTAAGTTCTAAATCTAAAGAATGAAAAGAACACTAAACATTGTAACCAAAATTGCTAATACGAAAGTACTAAAAATAAATTGCATCAACAAAGTAAATAAGTGCATTAACAAACAATCAAGAGAAAGCTAAGGATAATCAATATCCAAAACATTGTAAGAGGGAATTAAGCAAACATTTAATATGCAGAATCAAATCTATGCTTAGAAATAGAAAGTAAAATGAATCTAGTGAATCTCCCTATGTCCCTGGTCAGAGGTGGATGTGAAGCGACGAAACTCCACGGAAGGTGCGGCGAAGGAAGAATTCCCCAACTTCGATGCAATCTCCGTAGA
This sequence comes from Curcuma longa, assembly GCF_044706935.1. Lineage (NCBI taxonomy): Eukaryota > Viridiplantae > Streptophyta > Magnoliopsida > Zingiberales > Zingiberaceae > Curcuma > Curcuma longa. The sequence continues at coordinate 2,403,686 of NC_133873.1, read as the reverse complement.
TGATGTGGTAGGTGAGATGATGCGGTGGAGAAGGGAATCCCCTTGACTCCTTGGTGGATGGAAGATGGTCGGATTGAAGAAGGGAATCCTCTTAACTTCCTTCCGATGGTGGCGATGAATGAAGATGATGATGGTGGTGAGGTGAAGGTGGTCGGCTCCTTAAGTCAGATCCAAAGGGAAAAATCCCCTCATCCAAGCCAAACTTCCTTTATTTATAGCTCTCCTCGACATGGCTATGCCTCAAGGCACGACCTGGAACTTCGCTCAAGTGTTTCGCGGGCACGGTCGTGTCTCGTAGCATGGCCCCTGGCTAATTTCAAATGGTAGAAGAGGCACGACCGTGCCTTAAAGGCATGGCCTGGAGCAGCTAATACTCGATCAGCCGTGTTTGGGCCCTAGAAATGGTGAGGCACGACCTGGAATTGTGAGGCACGACCCTAGAATTGTGAGGCACAACCTGAAATTGTGAGGCACGGCCCTGGAAAGGTGAGGCATGGCCTGGAAAGATGAGGCAGGCCTGAAAGCTTCAAAACTAGTCTGGATGATGGCGCACAGTCGTGCCACCTTTGGCACGGTTGTGTTAGCCTCTGAAGCACTTCAAATAACCTCCAAACACATCAAAATATTCAACTTGATCCAACTTCATGGCTCTTTAAGTATCCTACAAAAACACATTAAAAATATTAGATTCAACTCCATATCTGTGGGAATAAACAATATAATCTAAAATGAATTTCTACTCGTAAAATGTATTAATACTCAATAGTTAAACAACTAGAGGATAAAAAATGTCAAGTATTAGAACCAAAATGAACTGTAAAAATGAATGTTATCACTCTTCCCATTTAAACACTATAAAGACTTACTAATATATCTAGGAAAAATAATAGAAACCTATCAAAACGTAGTCAATCTGACTTTGAAACAATTTATACAAAGTGTAGCTCAATAAAATTAAGAATTAAAGGATCTTAGAAGAAATAATGATTGTCTCAAAGATTTTCAAGGCTCTTTAAATAGAAAATTTAATAAATTTAATTTAATTAGTATTCCTAAGAAAAAGGACACACTAACACTTGCCAAACTTATTGAAGAAAACAAACCTAGAAATTTTGAATTACAAGCAAAAGATTTGTTAGTACAAATCAAAGAACTACTAAACAAGAATAAAACCCAAATAGAAAATAACTTGAAGATTCTACATACTATACTCGAAGAAATCAAATATAAATGAACAAAATATAATTTTAAAATACATATTATGAGGAAGTTTTGAACTATATACAACAATACTCAAAGACTAAAAATGATGGCTATTACATGGTAGACTTAACCAGGTGAGTAGATCAAATATTAACTCAACAAAACAACATTATTATAGCATTCACTCCATCACAGACTTACTCTATTAGAAAATAACTTGCTACATCTTGAAATGCAAATACAAAAGACAAAGCAAACAATAGAGCAAAAAGACAATATAGAAAATTTAACTAAAGATTTAAGCAAAGCAAACTGTCTATAGGAAGCATAGTTCCCAGAAGACAACCTAAAACATATTCCTTCCTTACTTATATCACACCTTCACAATGAGTCTTACCAGAACTACCTAAACAAAAAACTTTACAGGACCCCCTAGAACATTAAGGGGACAACAATCCAACACAACTTCCTTGCTAGATACTATATTAACTAGAAGAGATAGCACTTCTAACCATCAGTTAGAAGAAATTATAGATGTAGAAAGAAACCTTGAATTATTCTCTAATGCATAATTGAATGCACTTAATCTCAAAAAATTATATAATCATGGCACACTATCTTTCACTACTTTTATTTTTAGACATCATCGAACAGAAGCCTTACACCTCCCAGATGAAGAAAAAAAGATTTAACCTTATAACAGATGAATCGGCAGGAGTCCTTAATTAGGAGACGTAATTACATCCATCTTGGATTAATTGTTCTAGGATTAAGAAGAAGAATTAGGAAAAGGGTAGGCAGTAATGTTCTATTTGTATTATATGACTCTAAATTCTCCAACAAAGAGAAGGCTATTATTAGACTCATAGAAGTGGGTGTGAATAACAACTTAGGTATAACCTACATTTGTCCAAATTTTAACATGACCATCACAAATTTTATAAAACATATTAAAATTATGATACAAGCCAAAGGATATGAAGATTTCCAAAGAAATAATGTTCAACTAGATAATATCTTCCTAGGAAAAACAATGAATAACCGAAATAAAAATTTCAAAGTTAATATCCAAGGAATCATTGAAACCTTGACAACAAAAGGAATTTACTTCTTACAACTAAAAGACTTTAATTCTGAAATCTTAGCAGGATTAGAATGGAATGTTAATCTAGAACCTTATCAGACACTTAAACCAAATTATTCTATCATGTACAAAGATAGACATGGGAACTTAATAGTAAGATTTAGCGGTTATCATCCTTCTACTTCTCAACAAATTGGAGATCTAGAAGAAGAAGACAATGTTAATATGATGAACATTGAAGAAACAAACCCATTTGAAGTCTTAAGGCAAATAGGTCAGAAGCACCTAAAAGTTGTCATGCATTTAAAAGTTCAACATGCTAGTAAAGAAGCAGCTAACTTTAAATGTATGAATACAACCAAAAACTTCTTCGATGACCTAGAAGAATATATATATATATATATATATATATATATATATATATATATATATATATGCCAACAGAAGTGGCTACTTATTTAACCTTAGAAGATCTCGCCGCTGAATTAGAACAATTTGAAAAAACAAATCTATAGTTAGAGGCTGATTGGGAATTATATTTTGACGAAAAAAGAAACATAATTGCTCGAAAATAAAAAGTCAATCTTATAAAGCCAGTAGAATCCACTTCTACATCCAGACCACAATTTGAAGTACAATATCCAAAAGGTTCTATAAGAACCATGGATTATGGACAAGGTCATCCACCTAGGACTAGCAAAACTCCATATACAAACAATAACCCTTTATTGAGAACAATAGGAAAGAGGAGACCATCAGAAATCATAGTTTTTGGAAGAAACTAAGTACTCCTAAATATAAATGAATGTGGCCCTCAATTATATGACACTTACTTAGAATAATGGATTGTCTTAGTAAAATGAGACTACCAAGCTAAACATGAACTTGACATAGAAACTGCTGAAGCTATAATGCGAGTAGGAGAAAATTACTTAGGAAAAGTAATTAGAGCTACTTGGGAGGTTTATAAGGTAAAATTTCTAGAAGAGATAGCTAAAATAACATCTCAAAGAAATAATATTCTTAACTTTTGATATATCATTCATAGGCTTCGAAAAGCTAGAGATGCCAATACTAGCTTAGACATTACGCCAAGAGAAGTCATGTAAGACATAGAGCAACTTCATCTTTTTAGCTAGAATTAGATTAAGACTTTTTGTAATGACTTTTTAGCACTTATAGCAGTCTCGGAAAATTATTATAATCCCAAATTAAGAAAAAGATTATTTAGCAAACTTCTCAGGGATTTAGGAAAGAAAATTCATAAAGCTTGGACCGATATGAAAGTCTCACCCCAATATGACAATATAGGAGTCCGAGTCCAACATATCATTTCTATATTGAAAGAAAAATGCTTTAAATTCATAGACCTATAAGAATAAAATGGAAAAACTAACATAACCATTAATTTATATTGCAAAACTAACATAAACATGAATATTGTATACTCACCATAGTTTCAAAATTAGATATTGGATTACCATTATATGCAAGAGAGTTGTATTGGTTGAAAGTCATTGTATTTGTATCAATAGACAACAAGTGAAAGTGCACACTAGTAATATGTATAAAAATATACTTAACTGCTCCTTTGTCTTCCATATCCATTGTTATGATGTGTGTTGTGGTAGTTTTCCACAAACATTTTGATGTTGATTGCAATTGTACAGAGATACATAATTAACCAACTAGTATAACATATTCAATCATGATAAAGTATTAGATAATTTTAATTCCTTACAGTGAACTCAGATGAACAATATATAGACTTGTTGTATGGCCTACCAGACGAGGCCCCTAAACAAAATTGAACAATAGGTATCAATTAACTCCTCAATTGTAAAAATAGAGCCATTTACACTAAAGAAGAAGTAAGTCATAGTTAAAGAAAAAGGTGCATCCTGCCAAATAAATTCAAAAGTAGGTGATCAGACCGTATGTCACACTGCAGTATCAAATAAATTAATGAACCCCTCCACACTTATATAACATTGGGAATAATGACCTAAATTGTCTCTCACAAGGAATATAACAAGGATAATAAATCTTAAGGTCAATTTATTTATAAATGGAATATTTTGGGGTTTGGGTTCGAGATACTAAAGCTAATGACAATAAAGATAAATCTAATCTAATCTACTATTGCAAAGAAATTAACAAGAGCATAAAGTAAAGTATCCCTAATTTAATCATAACGAGAACATAATAAAAAGCATTCAATGAAAGCTAATCTAATCTAACCTACTTGCATTCAAATAAAGAACACAAACATAAAGCAAAATAACCATTGCAAAAACTAATTGAATTGAAATGCACCAATTGTATCAAAGTAATGTAAGGAGAAATTTATCAAACACATTGCAAGCAAACTAAGCATTAGGGAGCAAACTAAGCATTGAGAGTGGATACTTCTCCGATCGAAATGAATGGATGTAGTCTAAAGATATGAACCCCTAAACTCCGATGGACAAGGGAGAAATAGATGACAATGGGAACCCCCAACTGTTCTTCTCCTCGATGGATGATGGCTGATCAGAAGAGGAAGGGAACCCCCTTTCCTCTCTTGAGGTTGGTTGATGGTGTGTTTGGATCTATAGAAGATGTTGCGGATGGAGTGGTTGTTGTGGGATTATCGAAGGTGGAAGAGGGAGCCTTGGAGTTATGAGATCTCAAGCTCATGAGAGGCTGATGTTGTGGTTGGAGGAATCCCTTTGATCTTGTGAGATGAGGTTGTGACTACTGATGGAGATTGGGCAATGGCTTCAGATGGTAGTGGAAATGGATGATCGAAGCTTGCTTCTGATGGAGGTGCAGATAGATGTTGTGGCTGGAGGAAGTAGGGAATCCCCTTACCTCTCTATGGAGTCGAGCTCTGGTGTATTGTGGATGGACTCAGGCTGAAAAAGAAGATAGTGATTGCGATGGAGAAGAGGTTGTGAGGTATGATCGAGATTCTGTGATGGAGATGTGGATGGCTGACAGGATGAAGGATCCAAGAGGAAGAGAATCCCCTTTCTATTGGTGTAGGGAGCATCAGATAATTAAACTGACATTTTGATCATTAAAAAGGGTTCAAGTTAAGCTTGTGGTATGTACTAACAAGCTGAAATGAGTATGCAGGTAGCACATGGAAAGTCCTAGTTGAGATTGGATGAGGAAGTCCTAATCTGGAGGACTGTGTAAGAAAGTCATAGTCTAGAGGACTGAGCAAGGAAGTCCTAGTCAAGAGAACTGAGTAAGAAGACTTGGTAGATCAAAGCACTAGGTAGGAAGTATGAGATGCATAGGGTAAAAGCCTAGATTTTAGATGCTTATATCAGTGTATCAAAAATAAATCTAAACTAAAAATACATACATATATTAATCAAGTTAAGTGTTCTTTCATAGTAAAAGACTAGCTAAAAATATATATTTAACTTGACTAACTTAGTGAAAACTGATATCTTTCTAATAGTCAGCTAGTAATAACAAGTTAGACATGTGAATAAGGACAAATTTATAGATGCCTATTTTTTCTTATATATTATATAAATGTAGACATCATGCTTTTAGACTCATGACCCAGATTTTTTTTAATTTTTTACATGTTTATAAAATTGCTTGATAAATATTTTTTGTCAAAGTAGTTTGCCTCAAATTATTTTCAAATGTAAAACACTTTGAAAGTTTTGCAAAAACCTCTTAAATTTTTTTTTGATTATGTCAAAGGGAGAGAGAGAGAATATTTCAAAGTTAAAGAAAGTATTTTTTTGAAAGATTTTCATATCTAAAAAAGTAAGGAAAAATATCTTTAAAGTTTTTAAAAATGAAGTATTTTGTAAAACATTTATATTTTGTAAAATATTTTTTCCATAAAGTATTTTCAAAAATTAATATATTTTAAATACTAAGTTTTACTTGAATAGTTCTTAGACTCAAAATGATAAATTAGAGAACCATGTTAAGTTTAGGGGGAGAAGAGATGAAAAAAAATTTTCAAAATATTTTTTAAGTATACCTTAATTTCAGGGGGAGAGACTGAATTAAGGGGGAGCCTGAGTTTTGTGACTTAAGATTTTTTTGAAATGACATTTTCAAAGTAAAGCTTTTTACTTAACTTTGAACCAGATTGTCATAATCAAAAAAGGAGAAGATTATTGGTATAGGGAGCACCAGATAATCGAACTGATATTTTGATTATGGTAAAGGATTCAAGTTAAGTTTGGTGTGTACTAATGAGCTGAAATGAGTGTGTAGGTAGCACAGGGAAAGTCCAAATTGAGGTTGGGCAAGGAAGTCCTAGTCTGGAGGATTGGGCAAGGAAGTCCTAGTCAGGAGAACTAGGCAGGAAGACTTGGCATATCAAAGCACTAGGAAGGAAGTCTAGGCGAGTCAGTGGACCGGACATCTAGCGGAGTGATGGGTCAGCGAGGATCCATACATCAGAGGAAAGTCTTGGCGGCCGAGGATCGGATGCTGAGTAGAAGTCTAACCAAGTCTAAAGGATCAGATGGTTGGCAAAGCTAATCTCTCCTGAGAAGAGTAGGTGAGGACGCGTTCCCTTGAAGGGAATAGTAGACGTTGGCCTGACCTAGAATTTCACTAAAATCTAAAAGTCAAGATCAGACAGTTGAAAAACTGTCCAATTTCCTATTATATATTTATGCACTAACTCTGTGATGCAGGAAATTAAGAGATCGGAACTTCATATTTTGAGCGCCCCTATTGGATCCAGGCAATTGTACAGTCCAGGCGCCCAGATTGGATCAGGCACTTGATCAGGCCAGCGAGGTAGATGAGGTGGTGAGCCAGGAGTGATTAGAGACACCTCAGCTTTCTAGGCGCCCGAAAGGCTCTAGGTGCCTAGAGATAGATAAGGCACGGCGGAGTCAAAGCTGACCCGACAACCTCCACGTCAGCATTTCAAGTGCCCAAAGGGATATAGGCGCCCGGAGATGCTAAGTCAGCATCGAGAGTGTATCGACCAGACGACGTGGAGGCACCAGAAAGGAGTTCCAAGCGTCTGAATTACTCTATAAAAGCAACTGCGAGGGAAACCCTAGTTCATCCATTCATGCTACCTTGACATTCATTCTGTGCGAAATCGAAGCACCTGAGACACCGTTGTAACGCTTGAAAGCTACACCGACAACTGCACGAACTTCCTACTTATATTGTTATAAACTTTAATTTTATTTTCTCCTAATTTCTATACTTGAATATTAGGACGATAAAAGTATTACTGATCCTACATCCTGTAAAGGCGAAACTCTTTCTCGTAAGAGTAAGATTTCATTAATGGATTGTCCAACGTAAACAGTCAAGGACCATGTGAGCCTTGGAATAGTAGCCAGTAATTATAAATCAAATAAAAATAAACTTGCCCATTTTGTGTTATTAAATATTCCACTTTTATTTTAAATACTCAATTTATTACATTTTATGAATACGTGAAAAAGTGACAAATGCACTATTCACACCCCCCTTCTAACGCTCACTTCGATCCTACTGTAACAACCCCCCCTCTTTCTTATACTAATAGGGGATGTTACGTACTTAAACTTTTCTCATTACTCTTACTCATTAAATAAAATAACTCCAATAACTTTCCTTTTTCTGTTTAACATGCGGAAGCAAAAGAAATAAATAACTTTTTTGACATAAAATAAATATTTATTTAATTTCTTGATCTTATTCCGCGGTTCCGTCGACACCACACATCAAACACTTTTCCAACTGCCTCCTCTTTCCTAAAACTTTTCCTTTCCTTTATCTGCAGTATGAGGAAAATAAAACTATAAGCACAAAGCTTAGTAAGTACCATCCTACTCACAAAACGATACATATTTTAAAATCATGCTTTTGAAAAATATGAAAGGAAATATTTTCATGCTTATAATTTATTGCTACTGAAACATATAAGCTAGATAAATATCATGGTATATGCATCATAACAAGCACATGGACTAAAATCATAACTGAACTAATCATGATATAAAAAAACTACTTTCACTTCAAGTTAGTAATGAACTTTTGAAAACTTATACATACAGTAAGTGAAAATAGTAATCATCCTGCTGTGGGCCCGGCATTGTGCTAACTATGCACGCATCCCTAAATAGATCCGAGGTAGCTAATCCCGAACCCATTAGGGTACTACTAGGCGATCTGAGCCTAGGGGCGATCTAGGAGCCCACCCATGGACGATCTGAGTCCAAGCACATGCCACATAAAAGTAAAATACTTTCTTTAATCATTCTTTTCTCTTTAACCTTGCATATACTAGGCGATCTAGGGCCTAGGGGCGATCTAGGAGCCCACCCATGGACGAACTGAGTCCATAATTACTGAGGCAAGGTAAATTATTTTCATAAACATTCTGTAAGAGAAACAATCTCCACATACATACATAAATTTTTGAATAACTAAAACTATGGATTTATGCATACGAACGGAGCTACTTATACTGCAGGTGAGAGGTACTTACTTGATCTGCTTTCAAATGCTAAGATTTGTGAAATCGGAGACCTTCTCCGAGGTGCTCTAGCGCCTTCTTCGCACGACCTAGAAAAATCATAACTACAACTTAACTGAAATCTTTAATCTAATCTAATTATTTAACCAGGTCAAGAGCTAACCCTAACACAAATCACTTCTCCTTACTCTCATTCAACTGGATAAATTCTCTAAATCAAATATTATTTATTTAATCAATCAACTTGAATTAATTAACCCTAATTTAATTTACCAATTAACAAACCTTAATTTACTTAGCAAACCAACTAATCCTCTAATGATCCTAACCCATCGAACTTTCCTATTAACTTAATCAAAATCTGATTACTATCAATTAATTGGATCTTGCATTAATTAACTAATCCAAGAATTCAATTAATCAACTAACTTTAATTAAATAAACCTTACCTTAATTAATCAATCTTGGTTAATTAAAATCTGCTTCGTCTTCTCCACGCGAACAGGGCAGCACGGCTCTGGCAGTGGCGCGGCTGGGCACCGGCGGAAGGCGTCGGTGTCGGTTGGACGGCGGCGTTCTCCGTGAAAAGGGGCGGTGCAGAGCAGGGGCGCGATCGCGAGGGGCGGCGCCGGCTGGATTTCGACGGCGCTGAGCAGTGGCGTCGAACAGAGGAAGGGACGCGACCGGTCTGTGGAGAGGAGAAAACTGATAGGAGGCAACGGCTCCGGCTCCGGCTCCGCTTCTCTTCCCGCAGCGCCGGTGACGACGCGGTTCTTCTCCACACGAGCAGGCGACGGTCAGAGGCGGCGGCTGCTCTGCTTCTCCACGCGGCGGGCGGCGAAGGGCGGCGGAGGTGGCAGCGGCTTCGGCTAGGGTTTCGGCCTCCTTTATAGCCCTCTTCCTCGGTCTGTTCCGAGGTTTCCGCCGGCAGAAACGGGCGGCGGCGGACACAGTCCGCGCGGGGTCGCGGCTCGGGAAGGAGCGGTGTCGCGCGGAGAGAAAGCGGCGGCGGAAAGAAAAAAAAACTCTTTTATAAATAGGACGAATTTGCACAGTACTCCTAACTAAGAAATCTCGATTAACCTATAATTTACTGTATCAACCCGGGTTAAATTTTGGTTCGCTTGGTTTACTATCCAAACAACCTCCGAATTGACCCAAACAAATTTTGTTTGATTCGTCTTCACGAGACGAATCTTTTCCCTATTTTATTTTATCAAACTCCCTTCTATCATTTAACCAAAGGACTTTTATTGAAAATTTTAAATCTAATTAAAAATCTTAAAAATAGGGAGAAATAATCCGGGTGTTACAATCTCCCATCCTTATAAAAGTTTCGTCCTCGAAACTTAGAACAACTCCGAGTACTTTTATCTCCTATTTTCTTCACTTTCTCTAGTTGCTTCTTCGAATCTTGGATTTTGCCAAATGACTTTTACTAATGGCATTTCCTTGTTTCTCAACCTTTTGATTTCTTGATCCACTATCTACATTTACACTCGCTAAATATAAAGACTACATCTATTCCACTGCATATAAACAGCTAATTGTCTTGACACTACTCGGATCTAATGTTACTTTATTCATCGAGCAGTCCTTTACTATTGTTGATTTCTTGGGCACCCTTTTCTCCTATCACTCCTTGATTTCCTTTGATCAAGTTGAGTATCTTCTCTCCATATCAACCTTTTAGCTTCCTACTACAGCTAAGTTTCTTAAAATCTGAGATGTCTCAAACCCAAGAAGGTCATTATATTACCAATCAATTGTTGATTCCAGCCTTACTAACACTGAATCCATGTCGTGCTAAGAGTTCTCACACATTTGAGACTTCACTTGCTGCACATTCGAACTTTGACTTGTTAGACTTTACTATTGTCAAACCTTTGGCTTCTGAGAAGTTGAATCTGATTGTGCTTTTGAAAAGTTGAGCTGAAATTACATTGCAATTTCAATTCTAAAATTAATGGTCAAAAAAAAAATTTTTTTTTTTAACCTCCGTGTCAAACTTCTAAACAGATGGAAAGCATGGTTTATAAACACAACCAGTAGCCCTATACTCAACTCCCAACGGCACAAATAGACTCATAAACATTCTGAAAGCTTCAACCAAATTCCAACCAATGAGGAATCAACTAGGTCCTACAGAACCCAGTCATCCTTCCCTTAAGCTCTTCTCATCTTTGTATGTAGAGATATAATCTCATTCTATCAACTTATTGAGAAAGTTACAGCAGACTACTATCTGCATAGTTTTCTATAGCAAACATCCTACTCATTTCTAAAATAGCCTCATGAGCCCTATAGTTACCGATTGATCTGATCTTTTAACATGTTTTCTCTACATAACAACCTTTCCATGGATATTACTTACCTTCTTCGAAGTTGCAACTCTATCCTTTGTAATTCGGACTCTCATGTTGAATACTTGAAAACATATTCTAGAACCAAGCACGTCAAACGCTTGAAACCATACCCATGTCTAATACTCATACTAGAGTCCGAGTAACACATTATGAGCTTGCTCATGCCACATATACACCTCTGTGAAGAGCATGAGGAGACATTTGCATTCCTTGCTTATCAAAAAGGTCCCCCATAGTGTACTACTTATTCTTTTAGATATCTCTTACACTTGTCCATCACCTAGTTATTTTGCCTTTATTTTATTTAAATTCGTGTTGCATTTCTTAATATTGTTTTAGAGACACTATCAGATTAGTTATGTGATAAGCTATGGTTGATGAGATAATGGTCTTACATCCTAATGACACTTAGGAGTTAGTTCTTCTTCACCTTACAAATCTTTACAGATAAACATAAGTGACTATTCACTGTCGAGCCCACACCCATAAAAATATTATCGATCAACTGAAGATTCAATTGATAGTTAAGAGATTAATGATTCAATACTAGTTTAAGCATGTCTAACTTAAAACCATTCTTTATGCTATTCATAAAAGGAGATTATATAAGAAGAAAACATATATGTACTTCCTTACTTGGGAGACGGCAGGGTCAATGCTTGATGTGAGTGTGGCGGAAGGGCGGAACCTGCTCTGATACCATTTGTAACACCCCCCCTCTTTCTTACTAATAGGGAGATGTTACGTACTTAAACTTTCTCATTACTTTTACTTATTAAATGAAAATAACTCAGATCAATCTTTTTTTTTCTAGCATGCGGAAGCAAAAGAAATAAAAATAAACTTCTTGGACGTAAAGTAAATATTTATATAATTCTTGATCTTATTCCGCGGTTCCGCCGACACCACACATCAAACACTTTTCCAGCTGCCTCCTCTTTCCTAAAACTTTTCCTTTCATTTATCTGCAATATGAGGAATGCAAACTATAAGCAATGCTTAGTAAGTACATCATCTAACTCACAAAAATCATAGAAAACTTTGTCATAACATATGCTATTATATGAAAGAAAATGCTGGTAAATGATGGGGGAAAACTTATACTATATATAAGTGAAAATAAATAAACATACTTCTTTGGGCCCAGCGAGGTATCAATGTAGACATCTCTTATATAGGCGAACCTTGTGCCTTGAATTCCTTTCCTTGTGGGCGAACCTTGTGTCCGGAATTCATTGTGGGCGAACCTTGTGCCCTGGATTCCTTCCTTGTGGGCGAACCTTGTGCCTGGAATCCTTTATGCCTTGCATTTCTTATGGGCGAACCTTGTGCTCGATACCCGCCTCTTAAAAGTAAAATACCTTTCTTATACTTCTTATATCATGCAATTCTACCACTTACATATGCTTTAACAAAATCATGCATATATTTTAATAAAATCATACTATGGAAAAATAGAAACAACGGAACTACTCATACTGCAGGTGAGAGATGCACTTACAATTAACAAAGCGTTAATTGCACCAGGGCAATGAACCCTAGGTGGAGCACGACAGAGAGCACAGATCGGGGGCCAACCTTCGTCCATCGCCAGCTGCAACCAACAAACAAAGCGTTAGAAGAATGGAATTACAACCCCTTACCTTGCTTTCTCCGGTGAATGAAGATGATTGAAGCCGAGCACGAGCATTCCCAACGCTTCTGAACCACTTCAGCGTCGGTCACTGTACTAGGGTTCAGTGAAGATGGCACGCCGGAGAGTAGAAATAGAGAACCACTCACACCTCACTCTCTCGGGCTAACGACCATCGAGCACCGGTGATCGGAGAACCACCCACGGCCATCGTTCCGCGACGATGGGGAAATGGATCTCAATGCCTCCGAACCACTTCGGCGCAGATCCAGCAAAGGCGACGGCGAAAACTTAAGAAGATGAAGCTGATCTGTGTGACCGGAAGGTGGAATGAGGGGGACGGTGGCGCGCGACGGAGCCCGGCAGAAAATCGTCACGGCGGCGGAGAGGAGTCGAAGAAGACCTAAGAACCGAGCTCTCGATCCTCTGTGAACCAACTTCGCCTTTAACCTTCGCGTGAACCGCCGGCTTATTTCTAATCGAACCGGACCAATTTGAAATCAAACTGGGTTTATCTGATTTGGGCCGAATAGTGAAGTGGGTTGGGCTTATGGATTGGGCTGAGCTCATTTAAAGGCTGATTTAATGAATTCAAATCAAATTAAAGCCCAATTTCAAATATGATTGAGTCAATTGAATGCATTTTGAGTCCAACTCGAACCAGACTTGATTTTTTTCTTTCAAATTAAATTTTCTACAAAATAAATTACAACCCATTAATACCCATAATTATCATAAATTAAAAATATATATAGAATAACACCTAAACCTCATTTAGATAAAGAATCAACTCAAAATCCCATTTATAGCATGAAATATAATAAAGAATTACCCAATCTAATCCTAATTTACCGGTCAAATAGCCAGTTATCACCTCCCCCTATCACTAGAAGATCATGTTGTCAGTTGGGAAGGAAGTGAGGGAGGTAAGAGGAGATCAACAATGTGCTCCTAAGTGTTAAGTAAAAATAATATGAAAGAATCAAAAGGAGCCTAGAATGATGCTGAGCAAATCCAAGCAAAGAGAAGTATGAGTAATGAAGTTCATTTACTGTAGGAGGCTTCAATAATTTTCATGGTGGACAAGGAACTCAAGTTAGTACCCATCATGCTTGGGTGTAACAACAAGGTCACTTGGGTTGCCCTTAGATTGGAACCTAGATTGAAGAAAGAGTTGGTTTCTTGCCTCACCAAAAATAGTCTCTGGTCAGCATGGGATCTAGTCAGGACCTCTCCTAACATTATGGAGCACCATCTCATCTTTCTTCATACAAGTCAAGTTGTAAAACAGAAGAGGCAACAATTCAAGCCTATGAAAGATTGGGTTGTCCAGGCAAATTGGGTTGTCTAGGCAAATGCAGAAAAGTTGTTGGAAGTCAAGCACATTCGAAAAGTATATTTTCCTACATGACTATCTAATGTGGTGTTGATCCTGAAGCCTTTTGGCAAGTTGAAGATATGCTTAGGGTTTTAGGATCTCAACAAAGTTTGCCCAAAGTATTACTACCCCTACTTCAGATTGATCAATTAGAGGACTCTACTATTAAATATGATTCCATTTCAATGATGGACACCTACTAAGGGTATCATCAAAATTCCCTAGCCAAGATTGAGTAAGATAATGTTAATTTTATAATAGCCGATGGTACTTTCTGTTATGGGTTATGTCTTTCGACCTGAAGAATATAAGAGCCACATATCAAAGACCCATGAACAAGGTCTTCAATTCTCAGATCAGACGCTTTGTGTGCGCAATCAATGGTGAGGGTTGTCATCACCTCCCATGCTGATGTGATCCCTTTCCTTACAAATTAGTCAGCATGACGAGGCATAACACTTTGAGTGGTTGATTGGATGGACAAGGTTGTGTTCCCCTAAATTGCTGACATCATCCATGGTCTAACTCTTGTCTCCCTGGCCATTAATGCTTGCACTCTATCTCTAGTGCTAATCATGACAATTAGAGCGACGATTACCATGCAAGAAGCGAATCATGACTAGATGAACCTGACTTAAGCATCGAAGGAGTTTTGTTGGCCTTCGTCGACACCCTCTCACCTGTGTTACCATGCAAGAAGTGAACATCAAAGCAGCCAACTTTGCTTGTCAAAATAGTGCATCGTTGATACTCAAAAGGGTGTTATTGAGTAACTATTAATTGTGACCTACATTGTCGTAATATTGATGCATCATCCATTAGAGCCACCCAACTACCATAAATTAGGGCCACCCAACTAGGCTGGCTAACATACTAGATGAAAGCCAGTTATTGGATTAAGATTAATTAAATCCAACAATATGTATGAATGAGAAGGTCTTGTCATTGGTGATATATATTAGTTTTTCCCGATGAGAATTTTTGATTGGTTAAGCTTCTAGTTTGTAAGCTCCAACGATTCTTTTAGCAATATGAACATTGACAAGATTTTTTCATTGTTAAAGGATATCGTCAATGGAAATTCAAAAGTTTATCTTGGTGTTGATACTTAGATCCCCAATAGTATTTGTTGAAGTGATAAGATTTATGTGAGATAGGTCGAATAAAAAAAAGTATGATTTTCTTGTTGAAAGATAGTATATGCAAATTCTAGCATAAATGATAGTCGTTAGCAGTCATAGATAAATAATGATTGTTTTCCCCATTTTTATTCATTTCCTATTCTCAAACAATAAAGCAACACAATTAATTTCCAACGTACAGTAACAACGATGAATGCATTCAGATGATTTATTAGCAGTTAAGCGAGTGAGAGAGGGTTTGTTGAGAAATTAAAGTGGAAGTTGCTAGTTGTTGTTGTCCGTCCATTGTTGAGCTTGGAGCCAGTCAACGAGGCGTTTGTCCACCTGAAAAGCTTTGGCGAGCACATCATCGGAAATGGGCGGCGTCGATCCGAACACAGCCTTGGCGATGGTAATGACCCCCGGGTTTTGACTGCTGAGACCGGCGAGCGCAACCGCATTGCATTTGCCCGTGTTAAGTTGGAAGTGGATGAGGCCTTCGGGGAACACAAAGACATCACCCTTCTTCAAATTCTTAGTGAAGAGGCGGTTGGTTTGGCCGATGTTGGACGTCACAAAGCCCACGTAGAGCTCTCCTTCTAACACGACGAGGATCTCGGTTGCGCGAGGGTGGGTGTGAGGAGGGTTGAGCCCATTAGGCGCGTAGTCAATGCGAACCAAGGAGATGCCGAGGGTGTTCAGGCCGGGGATCCTATTCACGTTGACGGCGGTGACGTTGGAGCCGACATTATTGTTGTTGGTGTTGCCGGGCTTGTCGAGGCCAGAAGTGTAGAAGTCGTCGGCTGTGACGTCGTTCATGTTCTTGCATACGGCGCCGTTGACGAACACTGCAAAAAGGTAATTAATTAAGGTCCGATTGGTAAACATATATATGCATGCGTGCGCTTGCTTGTTGGCGGGGGAGGATCGGAGGAGTAAAGCTATGGTATGCACCTTTGGGGTTGTCATCGGCGACGCAGAAGTCCTGAAGGGGACTAGGATCTGAAGCCAATACAGCGTGAGCGGAAGCCAAGGCGAGGAGTGCGACGAGGAGCAGTTTAACAGCCATGTCTTTGATTAATTGTATCACTGAGCTGAGCTAGCAATATAATTCTGGTGGTGGTGAATGCAATGCAATGCATTCATAGGTTTATATATATAGAGAAGAAGTAGGCTTGAAAGTTGAAACATTTCTTCCCTGCTCTGCTCGTGAGAATAGAGATGAAGTGGTAAACATTCTCAGTCTTCACCTGCCCCTCAATCATCAAATTAACTTCTTGCTTTTATCTTATTACTAATTAAAAGCTAATTGACTTAGTCCTCCACGTCCTTTATATTAATTAGTTTACTTGGCCAACATAGAAGCAAATTAGAATGGGCAATGCAATCCACATTAATTAATTGATTGTCTTATACTTTATTAATCCACGTGTCTATTAATGTTCATCTTTGAACTATACAATATTTATAACAAGTCAAAGCAAGATTATTTCAAATCTTCTCCTCTCCATCTATATGTTGATAATTGATCCAAAATTAATAGTGGAGTTAATGGAATGATGATATGGCAATTAGTGGTAGTAATGGTGAGAAGAAAAGTGTCTAAATTCAATGTATCTTCATTAGTTGAGTTAGTGGGGTATATTTATGGAGTTAATGGGTTTAATGTGTTATGTAAGTAGCTTATAAATATGTTACGTATCATGAATGAATTAATGAGAAAAAAAATATTATTGTGTAATCCCCTTGTCTATTATCTCCCTCCTATTATCTTTCTCCTTAATTTCTCTAACAGTGGTATCAGAGCGCCAGGTTTGACGTGTTATAGTTGCTTGCAATGGCGATTAATGGAGTTTCTCAACCTCTCATCCCCATTTTCAAAGGCGAATGCTACGATTTTGGAGCATCAAAATGAAAACTCTATTTAGATCTCAAGATCTTTGGGATTTAGTAGAGAAAGGTTTTGACGATGAGGATGCCGATGAAAGTCGATTAAAGGAGAACAGAAAGAAGGATTCAAAAGCATTGTTCATCCTTCAACAAGCAGTACATGAGACAATTTTCTCCAGAATTGCAACTGCCTCATTTTCCAAAGAAGCATGGGAAATACTGCAGAAAGAATTCCAAGGTTCCTCTAGAGTGATAACAGTCAAACTCCAGACTCTCAGAAGTGAATTTGAGGCCTTGCTTATGAAGGGTAATGAAACTTTACAAGATTTTTTATCTAGAGTAATTTTGATCATTAGTCAAATGAGATCTTATGGAGAAAATATTACCGATGTAATTATTGTTTCAAAAGTTTTACGAAGTTTGACTCCGAAATATGATTACATAGTAACTGCGATTGAGGAGGCTAAAGATCTTTCAGTTTTCTCTTTTGATGAACTAATGGGTTCTTTGCAAGCTCATGAGGCAAGGCGAAATCGATCAGTTGAGAAGAACGATGAAAAGGCATTTCAAGTGAAGGGGGAGATAGAAAAAAAAGAAGATTTCGCTGGCAGAGGTCGTGGAAGAGGAGGCTTTCGTGGTAGAGGACGTGGCAGAGGAAGAAGTAAGTTTGATAGACAAGTCAACGGGGATAAAAAATGGAACAAAAATTCTATTCAGTGTTATGGTTGCAAAAGATTGGGGCATATAAAGGCAAATTATAGAAATAGCTCACAAGCAAATTATGTGCAAGAAGGAAATGAAGAAAGTAAGTTATTTATGGTTCATTCTAATTCTTATGAAGTTCAAAACGATATTTGGTTTTTGGATAGTAGATGTTTGAATCATATGACTGGTAATAAATCATTATTTAAAGAGCTTGATGAATCTCAGAAGATGCTAGTAAGACTTGGAGATAATAAACAAATACAAGTCGAAGGCAAAGGCACTATTGCCGTGGAGACTAGCAATGGTAAAGTGAAATTACTTTACAATGTTTATTGTGTTCCTAATTTGGCATATAGTTTGTTAAATGTTGGGCAATTGATGATGGGTGGATATGCAATTTTATTTGATAATAGAGCTTGTGTTATTACTGACAAAGATTCAAGACAGTCTATTGTCAATGTGCAAATGACAGAAAATAAAATATTTCCACTTAAAATATCTAATGTGGGAAACCAAGTGATGGGTTAAGATTTTATTGCATTTTATGGATTTAATTTGGATTTCTACATGAAATAAAATGCTAAATGATATGAATTGATTGCAATTATGAAATTTTGTATATTTGGGCAATTAATTCTAATTTTTGTGATTTTACGGTAAATTTTGTGTTAATTAAGCTTGATTGTTTGTAGGGTCCAAATTGAACCATGATTAAGTCAAATTGAGCCAAGTCAAGTAAAAATTGGTGATTCGATGGATTCTAAACTTCATGATCAAGGTTTAAGTCGAACCGGAGTCGAATTGGAGCTAAATTGGGCTTGATTTGGAGCTGAACCAATTGGAAATGGACTGAACCGGCGCTAATTCAGAGCTGAACCCGGTCTGAACAGTGTTGAACCGGCCGAATTCAAATCGCAATTTTAACGAGAAGTTTCACTGTAGCGTTTCACGTAGTTACTGTAGCATCGTCTTCTTCGTTGTTTTCTTCTTCTGTAGCATAGATCTAGAGCGGAAAACCCTCAGATTTTCCAATTCAAACTTGATTTCCGAATCCTAAAAGGTGATTACAAGCAAGGCTCGACATCAATGGAGGTTGGATTCGACTGGCGAGGGTTTTGCCAGAGTTTCTGAGCCGCCGCGGATTTCACCTGATTTCTTCATATCCAAACTGATCGGAGCAATAAAGGGCATTCAGAGGCGTTCCTTGAAGATCTTTTAGGGTTCCGGCACATCAATTTGAAAGCGATTTGGAGAAGATCAGTTCGATTCTAAACTTCTTGATTATCTCTGTTCTGCAATTCAAGGGCGTTCCCTGTTGCTGATCAGAACCAAGCTAGATTAAACCGAGCTAAGCTGAATGGTTGTCTTCTGGGATTTCTGATTTTATCAGAGCTTGTGTGACGGCAAGTTGGAGATGGATTTGGAAGGGAAGCTGAGTTTGTTTTGATTTCGTTGTTCTGTATTCTTTCTGTTTCTTATAGTTAGCTTCTTAATTCTGTTTCGATTAGATCTGTTTCACGGTGCTTGGATTCATTTTGTTTGGTTTAAACATCATCTTATGTTGCTTAATTTCATTTGTTTCAGTGATCTCTTGCTGCAATTCTTTTCTGATTCTGCATTATTTCTGATTATGAATTTGCTTAAGTTTCAGTTTGTTACTGTTCCGTATCAAAAGGGTTAACTGTTTGCTAAAGCATAATTAGGTAGTGTGTAGATTAATCCATTTAGTTAGTTAAATTGAAATTGTGTCCTGTATGTGAGTTTGATTTCTCTGAAATTCAATAACTTGCTTAGTATAGTTTCTTCATTGCCTGGTTTCATGAATTGCATTTTCTTTAATTGTTGATTTCATTGCCTTTGTTAAACTTGTATTCTTGCATTTAGGTCCACAGCCATTTATTTCATGAATTACTTTTATGCTTGCATTTTGTTTCATTTACTGAATTTTCATTTACATTTCGTTGAAAACACCAAAACCCTCATTTTTATAGAAAAACCCAAAAATAGAACGACATCTTAGCTCGATTCATACAATTCTCTATTAGTCCTTGGAAAATACGACTCGTGGCCCCTATATTACATTTGTTTGTGAGTTAAGGGTTTTCGATTATAAATTCTAATTTGAGGCTCATTCGTGACACTAGTTTTGGGCTTATCAAATTTTGGCGCCGTTGCCGGGGAAACTAGTAGAGATTGTTTGAATTGAGCTATTTTCATTTTTCTTTATTTGCTTTGATCATTATTGGTTTGCAACATGTATGGAAATTCATTTTATCAGCAACCATCTTTCCAACAATTTGAACAACCACATTTTTATTTGCAGGAACCTTATCAAGGTTTTCAACAAGTGGATCAACAATTTCAACATCAAAATCAGAATTTTCAGCATCCGTATCAGCTACCACAACAATTTCAACAAAATTACAATAATTTTCAACCACAATGCCATCATTCACAGCCTCAATACTCAAACTTCCAACAACCACAATTTCAAGCTTCAAATCAAGAATTTTCACAATTTTCAAGCAATTTTCAGCAGCCCTCAATATCAAGGTTTACAAGGCAACAATTTTCAGCAACTTACATCAAGTTTCCAAGGGGATTTTCAACATCAAAATCAACCATTTCAACCTCCAAAATCACTTCGAACAACAACCATTTCAAAGTGGACAGATTTCAAGCAATTTTCAACATTCCACCTATTTTCAAGATTCAAGCTCAAACCAAGATGAATATGAAAATTCTATTGAGTTTATTCAACAACAAAGGCTTGAGGAGATGATGCAACAAATGCTATTGCAACAACAATCTCAACAAAGGGCTGCTACAACCTTGCAAAATCTTGAGAGGCAACTTGAACAACTTGTAAGTAGCATGAATCAAATGCAAGCAAGTCAATTACATTCTCAGACAATTCCTGAAGAAAATTTGAAACTAATTTTGTGAGCCTACTTCAAATCAAAGCACTCAAGTCAGATTTTCATGAAGAAATTCACAGAAGTGCCCTGAGTTGGATTTTTAGCAATTTGTGGACCAAGTCTAATGATTGATCTTGCAAATTTGGAAGAGGATGCATTGGTAATTGAGGAAGGTTGATTTGGAGGATATTTTAGCCTAGTTCTGATTCATTTGCAGCAGAAGATGATCACATGAGTGTAGGGGATTTTACTGAACCCCAGGGACCACCATTTTTGAGTGATATATCAGAGGATTCAGAAAATAGATATGAGAGTGTAGGGGATTGCACTGAGCCCCAGGGATCACCCATACCTATTGAGCAGTCACAGTTGGAGTTGAAGATTTTACCTGATAATTTGCAAAATGGTTGTTTGGAAGAAAATCAGAGTCCACAAACTATTATTGCCCAAGATTTCAAGTCAGAGCAGGAGAAAATTTTATTTCAAGATCTGAGGCAACAAAAGGAAGTTATAAGGTGGACAATGGTTGATATGATTGGTGTGGAGCCTACCATTTGGGTATATAGAATTTACTTTGAGGAAAATGTAAAATCATTCAGAAAACCACTAAGGAGGCTCAAATTATTAATTTGTGGTCATGTGAAGAAAGATGAATTGGAGCCTACCAGAATGAAGAAGGCATGGATTTATGAAATTATTTTGTACAAGGTGAGGCATAAATGGTCAAAGGATTATGTCCACCGGCTCAAGATATATTTTGAAGAATTAAAGGAGCTAGAGGTGGATGATTTGGACTTCATGATGCTATCTACCCGACCTAAAGGGGAGTTTTTTTTCTATCTTACGCTTTACTTTTCATTGTTAATACCATCCTTTATTTTTCTTTTTCATTTTCAGTTTTATATCAGTAATAACATGCCATTTTCATGAGCATTTTTGTTTGAAATAAATTTTTAAATACCATTTCATGCATGGTTGGGTGTGAGGAATAAATGTATCCCCCTAGTCATTTTTATATCATTTTAGAGGCCTTTAAAAGTGAGTTAAATTTGATTGTTTAATTTTGAGAATTTGAGTTCATGGATGAAAATTTTTGGACACTTGTATGACCCTTAGTGATGGAGTCTAGAGTGATGAAATTAAGATAGTGTACATTTTCTACCTAGTGAGGTTATACCCTATTGTGTGATGCACTTTTGTGATTGATTACTCTAGAACTTGCTTGTGTTCTTTCAAGGCTAAATTTTCTATGATTGGTCCACATTTATGAAGGCTAATAACTTGTTTCATAAATCACACATTTCCTTGTTAAATACATTTCATTCTATACCTATACTTCACACCACTTTCTTTAATTTCACACCTTTTCTTTTATCTTGGATGTGGATATTCTTAGATGCTATTAATGTTTTTTGCCCTAGACGGTCAAGGATTTAAGTGTGGGGGAGGTGCTCATTGTTGTGGAAGTTTTTGATGATACAAGAAAATTTTGGAGTTAATATTCATGGCAATTAATTCTATAGTTTTGGAAGTTTCATTTTAGTGAATGAATCCACTGTTTGGACTGAAAATTTGAAGTGTTTCAAGCTGAGATGAGTTAAGATCAGATTAGATCAGTGAAGAGGGCAGTTGATGGTGTTTGATCAGTAAAAAAAAAAGAAGAAAAGAAAAGAAAAAAATTTAGCTGAGATCAATGTGCCAAAATGGGGCTGTTTTGTGCCAAATAGGATTTGAAACAATGTGTTATTAAGAATTCCAAGTAGAGCACATGATATCTTCATCATTATGTGATAATACAATGTTTTTGTGATGAATTATGAAGCAAGAAATTTTTTCAAGAAAGATGTAATCAGAACAAAGGCAACATCAAGTAAGCATTATGCTACTCCTGGATTTTCCAAGCTTGTTTGGATCTGTTTTAATGTTCATTGATGGCTTATATTGCTGGGAAGCTGGAATTTGAAAGACTATGGAGTTCATGAGCTAATACTAAGCTGTAAGGTACTGATATGAGCTCAATTGCTGAGTTAAGGCAGAGAAATGAAAAATAAAAACAAATCCTGCTGTAAATTGTCAAGTGCAGAATTGGTTCTAAAGGAATAGAATGACTTTCAGATTCAAGCAGGGGTAAACTCTATTGAATTGTTTTCTGCCAGTAAATTGAATCATTCTCTAGGCAACAAATTCAGATTTTACTCAGAATTGTTGAGTAAATGAAAACAAGGGAAAAGTGGCAATAGCTGAATTTGAAAAAAAAGGGAACTTCACTTCATTTATTTGGATATGTTTTGATGTTTTGATGGAAGGAACTAAATTCGAATTGCAATGAATAATTGCAGATTGATGAGCTAATATAGATCAAATTTCAGGATTAAAAAAAAAGAAAAAAAAAGAGGAATAAAACTGAACAGGGCTGTAAATCAAGGTAAAAACAGTGTGGTGAAAAATCTGTGATGAGTTATGGAAAAATGAATTATTTTGCTTGGATTGTATTCATTAAATCAATTGAAACCCATTTGAAGAAATAGGATTGATATGTGATAATCATGGGCACAAATCAGTTTGAATTGCATCGGAACAGATCAGAAAAAAAAATAGATAGAAAAAAAACAGAATGTTTCAAGAAGGGGGAGTAGTGTATCAAAATCATTGATGAGATGATGAATTCTTGTGAAATTTAATTCCATTCAAGCATTTATTGAACAACAAGTTGAGAATCTAATCAAGTGTGATGGCAGCAAAAGAAAAAGAAATGAAACAGAAAAAAAATTCTAGAAAAATCCAGAAAAAAAAAACAGGAAGTTTCAAAAATTTGTCTTGTAAAGTTTCTTAATCTGGAAATGCTGGAATTTGGCACAAAGGTTTGAACCTGCTAAGCCTCCTGTTTTAGCAGTTGTTGATCAGCCATCAGCTGTAGTTTCTGATTTCTGATAGATGCAGAATGCTGGAATTTGCAGAAATGCTGGGATTTGACAAATGCTGCAGATTTAGCACAAAGGGGCTGAAAAATGCTGGAATTTTGAAAATGTTGCCTTATATAGGCGACCTGAGTCGACTCAGATAGGCATCTGGGTCGACTCCAGCTGACGTGGCGGATAAAAGTCTATCGGCTGCGCTGCTTATCCTTCCTGAGTCGACTCCGGCTGGCTCTGGGTCGACTCCAGTCGCGGTGGCGGCGGAGACGATAAAATCTTGACCTGGGTCGACTCAGATCGCCGTCTGAGTCGACTCCAGCTCCGCTGGCGACGACTTTTGACGTGCTGACTTCCGGTTCTGTGCTGATTGGGCTGGAGTTAACATTTGTCGAGCCCTTCTTTCCTGCATAATAAGTTAGCTCGAAAACATAGTAATTACAGAACCGGTCGATTCACCGAACTGGCTTCGAGTCTTAACTTCGGATCTCTGGTGAGATCCTGGGTTAGACCGGCGCCTACTGTTCCTCGTAGGAACGCGTCCTCACCCACTCCCCTCGGGAGAATTTACCTGATGCCAACCAAGTCCTCCTGACCTGTTGGACTTTTGCTTGGCTCTGTCGTTGCCCCCCAGGACTTGAACGCAACTGATCCTCCTTGATCAGTCCATTCTTCTCTGCAACTTGGTCCTCCTGACCAAGTCCATTTCATCCGCAACTACCCAAGTCCGGATCTTGCCTGGTGCACGTTGACTCTGCCAAGTCTTCTTGCCTAGACTCACTAGGACTTAACCTGTTCTCTGCAATCTCATTTCAACTCAGTTAGCCAAACCACATACTTAACTTGATCCTTCTGGTCTTATCAGAGCTTGTGTGACGGCAAGTTGGAGATGGATTTGGAAGGGAAGTTGAGTTTGTTTTGATTTCTCTGTTCTGTATTGTTTCTGTTTCTGATTGTCATGCTTCTTAATTCTGTTTCGATCAGATCCGTTTCACGATGCCTGAATTCATGTTGTTTGATGTGTTCATCATCTGAATTGTTTTAGTTTGTCTTAGAGATTCTATTGTTTCAGTTTTCCTTATTTCTTTCTTCGTTTCAATCTGTTGTTTACTGAAAAATTTCAGCACTTACTGTTACGTATCAGATTCATGTTTTGTATCAGAATGTAGGTTTGTGGATGATGCATTAGTTATCTTGCAATTGAGATTGGATCTTTTGAGTTTCTGTTCCTTGTAATTCTATTCCTTGAATTTAGTTTCAGTGCTTTGCTTTTGTTAATATCTTGTTTCATGTTTAGATGTTTGGACCAGTTTAGAATCTGTTGAACACTTTAATTGCAACATGTTTGGATCTTGCAATTTTTCATTCATTACTGTTTTTTAATTTTCATTACGTTGAAAACACCAAAAACCCCCATTTTATATAAAACTTAAAAAGAACGACATCTTAGCTTGATTCATACAAATCTTCTACTAATCCTTGGAAAATACGACTCGTGGCCCCTGTATTACATTTGTTTGTGAGCTAAGGGTTTCGATTATAAATTTTAATTTGAGGCTCATTCGTGACATCTGTTCAAATCAGTATTTTTATGAAGGTTTATTACCCATGGATAGGAGCATGATTGATGCTGCAGCTGGTGGAGCCTTGGTGAATAAAACCCCAGAGCAAGCTAGGGAATTAATTTCAAACATGGCAGAGAACTCACAACAGTTTGGGGGTAGAGCACTCACCACCAGAGGAGTTAGTGAAGTTCAAGCAGTTTCAAATGAGCAAAGGGAAATCAAGAATTCATTGTTGGAGTTAACTTCATTGGTAAAACAAATGGCTTTGAATAACATGAATAAGGAGCAGAATTTTCCTATTTCTTCATCAACAAATCAAGCCATGAGAGTGTGTAGCATTTGTTCAAGTCAAGAGCACCATTCAGATTTATGTCCTAATCTTCAACAAGATGAATCTATAGCCGCCTTGACTAGAGCTCAATTCCAACAAAAGAATGATCCTTTTTCATCCACTTACAATCCGGGGTGGAAAAGTCATCCAAATTTGAAGTATGGAAATTCATTCTATCAACAACAAGCTTCCCAACAACCTCAACACTCAAATCAGCCCCATTTTCAGAATTTTCAGCAGTCCTATCAAGGTAATCAATCAAATTTTCAAGGTGGACAGCAACCACAGAATTTTCAACAGCCTCTACAACAATTTCAGCAACAAAACAATCAATTTCAGCACCAAAACCAAGCATTTCAGCCTCTAAACAATCAACCACAGAATTTTCAGCAACCCTACAACAATTTCCAGCCAAGTTTTCATCATTCACAGCCTCAACACTCCAATTTCCAGCAACCGCAATTTCAGCCTTCAAACCAGAATTTTCAAGGATTTTCAAATTTCAGCAGCCTTATGGAGGGTTTCAACAGCCTTTTAATCAGGGTTTTCAAGGAGCAAACATTCAGCAACCTTCCTCCAACTTCCAAGCAAGTTTTCAACATCAAAATCCACCATTTCAAGCCCAAAACCAAGGCCAATCAACAAATTATCAAAGTGGACAGCATTCCAACAATTTTCAGCAGCCCACCCAATTTCAAAATCAACAAAAATTCAACACAAATCAAGGGAATCAAGGGAGTTCTAGTGGGTTTGTTCAACAACAAAAGCTTGAGGAGATTGTTCAACAAATGGCGATTCAACAACAAAATCTTGAAAGGCAAATTGCACAACTTGCAAATGGAATGAACCAAATGCAAACTCAAGGATCAGGACAATTACCATCACAAACCACTCCTAACCCTAAGGGAAATGTTAGTGCTATAACTTTGAGGAGTGGGAAGTCAATTGCAAGTCCAAGCATGCCAAATTCTGAATTTAATCAGAAAATTCCAGCACCATCAAATTCAGCTCAAAACAGCCCTGGAATTGATTTTTCAGCATCTATGGGTGGCACAAACTCAAAGCCAAGCTCTTCTTCAAGTGCTCCTACAAGTTTGGTTGAAGAACAAGTGGAAAACAGAATTTTAAGGGGTACTACAGCAGCTATACCAACTCAACCATCAGTTTCAAGTTCAACTCAACAAAATTCAGCTCAAGAGGAAGAATGTAGGGTGCCTTTACCTTTTCCACAGCGAAGAACTCAAGCAAAACGGAATGTGGAGGAGGAGAAAACCAAGGAATATCAAGAGCTTGTCAACTTATTCAGTAAGGTGGAGGTTAATGTGCCGTTGTTGACAATGATAAAGCAAATTCCAAAGTATGCAAAATTTTTGAAGGATCTTTGTGTTAATAAGAAGAAACTCAAGGGGAATGAATTGGTTAATCTGGGGAAAAATGTTTCAGCACTTATTCATCCAGTTCCTCAGAAATGTGAAGATCCAGGGGTATTTACAATATCATGTGAGATAGGGAGGAACATATTTCATGATGCCATGTTGGATTTGGGAGCTTCTATTAATGTGATGCCTAGATCAGTCTTTCAGATGCTTGGGATAGGTCCTATGCAGCCTACGGGAGTTATCATTCAGTTAGCAGACAGGAGCCAGACTCACCCAGCTGGTATGATTGAGGATGTACTTGTTAAGGTCAAAGAGCTAATTTTTCCTGCAGATTTCTATATTCTGGACATGGAGGGTGACTATTTGGCACACCGATCGCCGCTTATTTTGGGGAGACCATTCCTGAAGACTGCGAGGACTAAAATTGATGTTTATGCAGGCACACTATCCATGGAGATTGGAGATACAGTGGTCCAGTTTAGCTTGTTCGATGATATGAAGCACCCTAGAGAGGATCACTCCATCATGAGCATTGGGATTTTAGATGAGTTTGTTGATGTTGATTTATTTGCTGATCATGTGTTGTTCGATGATTTCAGGGATGCAGAGGATGTTTTAGCTGTTGAGACTGATATTTTAGAGCCTATTTCTGACATATTTTCAGCAGGAGATGATCGAGTGAGTGTAGGGGATTGCACTGAGCCCCAGGAATCACCACTCTTGCTTGAGGATTCAGAGGGTAGATATGTGAGTGTAGGGGATTGCACTGAGCCCCAAGCATCACCCATATCTACTGAGCAGTCACAATTGGAGTTGAAATTTTACCAGATAATTTGAAGATTGTTTGTTTGGAAGAAAATCAGAGTCCACCACCTATTATTGCCCAAGATTTCATGTCAGAATGCAGGAGGAAAAATTATTTCAAGTTCTGAGGCAGCAAAAGGAAGCTATAGGGTGGACAATGGTTGATATGATTGGTGTTGAGCCTACCATTTGGGTATATATAATTTACTTTGAGGAAAATGTGAAATCATTCAGAAAACCACCATGGAGGCTCAAATTATTAATTTGTGGTCATGTGAAGAAAGATGAATTGGAGCCTACCAGAATGAAGAAGGCATGGATTTATGAAATTATTCTGTACAAGGTGAGGCATAAATGGTCAAAGGATTATATCCACCGGCTCAAGATATATTTTGAAGAATTAAAGGAGCTAGAGGTGGATGATTTGGACTTCATGATGCTATCTACCCGACCTAAAGGGGAGTTTTCTATCTTACGCTTTACTTTTGTTGGCGATCTGGATCTCCGTTCTGCGATCCGGATTCTATCCGCTCCGAAAGAGCATAGAACCCCACAGAACAAAAAAAACTTTGATCCCGCCTTTGGATCAATTGACAAAGTCTATAAGGAAGACAAAATCAATTGATCCTTTCAGGATCGCCGATTCCTAATTATTATCTACGGTTTACAAATTTGTTCTAGTAAATTAAAACTTGCGGAAATAAAATAATTTACCAGAACCTTTTTGTCGACCTCGCTGCCTTCCGCTGTATTCCTGTCTTCTTCCTGGACGTTGGGTGGACAACGCTCCTCCAGGAACTAAGGAACTGCAAATCTTCTGGATGAAGAACTTCTGGATCTCCTTTCTTCTTCTTTCAGCTACTTCACCTTTCTTGTCTTCTTGCTAGGACCGGCCACCACTCTTGATGGAAGTTCCGGCCACCTCTAAGAGGAGAAGATGAAGGGGCGGTGGAAGAAGGAAATAAAAGAGGAGAAGAAGGAGGGAAGGTGGGCGGCGGCACAAGAAGAAGGAGGCTAGGGTTTAGGGAAAACCTAGCTCCATCTCTTCTCCTCTCTTGTTCTTGTTTCTTGCCGCCCACCCCTATGAGCCCCTTTTATAGCCTTATGCCCAAGACCAAGCACCCCTTTCTTAGCCATTAAGAAATAATTTAAATTAGAATTAATTCCATGAATTATTTCCAATTATAAAAACTTCTTAAATCTAGGCCCTTAGATTAGTTTGCTTGGTTTCTAGCCGTTAGATCTTTATGGAAAAAATTAGAATAATTATTTCCAACCTTTTCTAATATGGCCGGCCATATAAAATAATTTCTAATTTGGAATAATTTTATAACCAATTCCAAATTCCAGAATTATTTAAATCTCAGCCAATCAAATAAATTGCAACCGTCGGATCTCTTTAATTTGGTTTTTCCTTTTAAAATTAAAAATAAAAACCAAATCAATCTCATCCTTATCCAAAAGTGGCCGGCCACTTTTAGGATGATATTGGTTTAATCCGCGAACCAATTTTATATTAAAATAGAAAATAAAAACCCGAACCGAAGAGATCTCATCCGTCGGATGCAACTTAATCTCATCTAACGGTTCTAATATAATCTACTTTAATATAACTTAATTGATTCGATCCAACGGACCTGATTTGATGGCTTGGGCGTGTGGTTCAATGAACCATCTCTGGTTCACCTCGTGAACCGGTTCTTCCTTCCAAAGAGAATTAAAACCGAACCGGATAGATCTCGTCCATCGGAGACGACTTAATCTCATCCAACGGTTCTAATCTATTCTCTTTCATTCCTCTTTATTTATTTCGATCCAATGGATGCAACTTGATCTAATCCCACGGATACAAGTTGATCTCATCCATTAACTCATCCTACGGTTGAGAACCAATCTCATCCAACGGTCGAGATTCAATCTCATCCGACGGCTGAGAACTAATCTCATCCGATTGATTGCATCCTTTTGAAGATGACTTTAGGCTACAGCGGGGACCTCGAGGAGGTATTAGATCTGGCCTTCTGATGGGTTTCGGATCCCGTATTCAGCCCCGAATACACACCTACATCCATCAATAACGATCCATTCCACTAGAGGATCATTATTGCACTACCAATCTAATCCCCAAATTACATTTTGGGTTCCTTCTTATTATATTATGCATTGCTCCCCGTGTTTAAGATATCGTATGTCCGTCAATTATCTGAGTTCACTGACAACTCAATAATCGACATCTAGGACCTTGAATAGTACCACTCAACCTCATTGTCAGTCGGACCAAGTCCACTTGCAAGATTTTGACTTGACAATCCTTATGAGCCATCCAAGGGGACATCATCACCCCTACTGGGACACGGATTCCTTCTGTAATTAATGGCACACCGTATAGATAATAACATCACCCAACCTACCGGGAATAATTGATCTGACGCAAAGATCTCACCCTTTGGTAAATCAAAGCAATAATTACTACCTATAGATGCCCATTTATTACATCGGGATTAAGAGTGCATAATCTATAATAACAGAGGTCTTGTTCAATTTGTGAGTCAGAGTAAATTGAACAACCTCAATGGTCCTACTCAATACACACAAAGTGTACTAGTGTAATTCTACAGTCAAGACAGACAGTAACCGAATTACACTACAACCGTTCTCGATGGGTTGTCCAACACCATCTTGGTTGTGAGCCTTAGTTTATAATTCACAAGGGACTGATAATCATGGTCTTCTGTGTCTCACAGACACCAAGTTATCTACAGTGTGAACTAAGAGGACTTTATTGCAAAATGCACTATTTGCAATCATTTGACCAAATCATGATTTCTTATTTCTTAAATGTTTACATATAAAAGACCTAGTCTTTTCAGTATACTTCCTAACAGAATGAAAAAAAAAAAAAAAAAGGTTATGGGCACAGAAAAACATCATTGCTAAAGATTTATTGAGCTGAATTTTTGAGGATTACTAATGAAGAAGAACAATTCTGATTTTTGTTGGAAGTGTGAATTCTGGTTTCTGAATTTTGGAGCTTTTAAGTTCTGTGTAATTACAAGCTATTGAAGATATATTGATGAGAATCAGTAAAGTGATGGAAGAAGGAATCAAAGCTGGAAATCAGGGCTGAAAACAGTGTTTGTAGATTGATGCAGAATTTTTGATGATGCTGTGAAAAGTGGGAATAAATTATAAGATTGCTATCAGTAAATAATTGCAGTTTATTCGAAGAAGTAAGATTGAAATACAAGATGCTATTGATACAAAATCAGATTTGAGATTCATCAGGAGCAATAAAATGAACAAAACAGAAAAAATTTCAGAAACTGTTTCAAGAAATTGAATGATTTGCCAAAAGCTGGGATAAGTTGATGAATTCTGATGAAACCTGATTCCATTCAAGCATTCTTTAGACAATGAAATCAGATTCTCCTTTGGATTGTGGACGCAAATTGAAAAAAAAAAAAAAAACAGCAGCAGGAATAAAAACAGAACAGAATGAAAATTTAAGCAGAAAATTCTGAGATTTTAAATGCTTTGTAGACTTGTTGTGATTCAGACATACTGATGCTTTATAATTGTGAGTATGTTAAATGTTGAATGGAATACTGATTGGGTATGAATGATAATGTACTGATGCTGAGACTGGGCTGTAATTCATGCTAGAACTGACTTAAGCAGATTGGAAGTGAAACTGAGTTCAGTTAAGGTCTTTGTATTCTGTTAAATGTGAGCTGTTGTGGAAGAATCTATAATGTTTAATGGCTAGGTAATGAGCTAATTTGCTGTCAGTTTCAGAAAGGGAGTTGAAGTGATCTAATCAGTGAACAATTAATGAAACTAATGGGATCTGATTTCTGAAAAGTGCAGATTCTGATTTATGGAAATTGCAAATGTTGCTGGTATTGTTCGGATTTGTCTGAGACAGACAAATGTTTAAGTGTGGGGGAGTTAAGAGCAAAAGAAAAAGAAAAGAAACAGCAAAGAAAAGAAATCCAGAAAAAGCCAGAAAAATCCAGAAAAAAAAAAAACAGAAAAACAGAATCTGTTTCAATTTTTGAGCTGCTGAGTTTTGAAATTTTCCAGCCCTGATCTGAGCTCGAATTGCAGAGAAATTATAGTATGATGGACAATGGAAATCAAGTGACAAACTGGAAAAAGAATGGAAGGAAATCAGGAAGAAACAGTAGAAAAAGAGAAATCAGAAAAACAGCAAAAATGCAGAAAATTCAGTATTTTTCAGCTGGATTTTGAAAATTGTTTGAGCACTGATTTGAGCTCGAAATGCAGGGAAATTGCAGTATGATAAGCATTAGTAATCAATCTTCATTATGGAAAAAGAACGGATGAAAAACAGTGAAGAAATAGAGAGAAAAAGGAAAGTATCATATTGGTTTTGAATGGTTTTTGGAATTGAAATTGCCATTGATACTTTGCAGTTATGGTTTATTGTGAAATGAATTTTGCTTGCTAATGATTGATTGCTATTTCTTATCTCTTTTGGAACTCAAATGTGAAGGAATTGATCTTGTTTGCGAAGGGAATCAAAAGATAGCATATTTGGTGGAATTTTGAAGCCAAAATGAGGAGAAGAAGGTGAAGTTTGTATCAAGGAGGGAAATTGAAAGAGTTTAGACCAGAATTTTTTCATGGAATTGAAGAACAAACAGAAACAAATGTGTTACAAAAGAAATGAAATAGAAAAGAGGGCAAGAAGTCATTGGTTAGCATTTAAGTATATCCATATCTACCACTACCATGCATTTTCCTTAAAGTTCATTTTCTTAACCTTGTTCTTTCTAAATTCTTATATCATTTGCTTCAGTTCATGATTTGCTTATTGTCTTCAATAATCCTTAATAAGTGTGGATTCCAAAACATGAATGCTAGTGGAGATTAGAAAACAAGCAAGCCTATGGAAGTGCATGAAACTTAAGTTGTTTGAGTGAGCCCTACTTTACTTGATCATGAATTAGAATTAGGGTGAGAGCCACTGATTTATCTACTGAAAACAACCTTGTGAGATTGAGTGTGGTGCATTTATCTTAATTAGTCATGAAGGATGAAACTTGCTAAGTGGTTAACCAAGTACAAGAGTCTAGTTTATGGACTTAAACTTTTGAGATTCTACAACTTTAGATAATTCTCTTTCAATTGTTTTCTAATTATGATTGAGGATGATCTAGGGGGTACGATAGTAGGAGTTTTTCTTAGTTTTATTGTTTTGGCTTGAGCGGGACGCACAAGGCTAAGTGTGGGGGAATTTGATAAGCTAGGTTTTTATGATATTTTGTTGGTTCAATTTGGATTTTATTGTGGACAATTAAATGCTTAATCGATATAATTGAATTGCATTTGTGGCATGGTGTATTTTTGGATGATTGATATAATTTCTATAATTTTTATGGTTAACTTGGTATTAATTGATTTTAATCTTTTGTAGGACTCGAATTGAACCGTGATCGAGCCAAATGGAGACCGAGTCAAGCAAAAATTGGTCAAATTGATGGTCCTAAAACGTCATGATCAAGATTAGGGTTCAATTGGAGCTTAATTGGATCAATTGGAGCTTAATTGGATGAATTGGGCTGAACCTGAGCTAACTCAAGCTGAACCCAGTCAAGTTGACCCGGCTAGCTACAGTAGAATTCAAATTCATGTTATAAAGAGAAGAAACACTGTAGCAAAATCGCTGTTACTGTAGATAGCACTGTTCATCTTCGTTCCGCTGCATTTTTTCGCCGTTTTCCTTAGGTTTAGCATAGCGATCTTTGGATCTCTCCATTCCAAATTGATTTCCTAATCCTAGAAGGCAATTTCAAGCTCAAGCTCAGCATCATTAAGGAGCGATTTCATCGGGTGAGGGTTTCGCCAGAGGAAGTTGTTCCGCCACGGATTTCAGCTGAGTTCTTCAGATCCAAACCGATCGGAGCTACAAATTACACTCGGAGGCGTTCCTCGAAGGTTATTGAAGGTTCCTGAGCTTTAACTCACCAGCGAATTGGAGGATCACAGCTTGATCATCAGATTCCAGATGGTTCTGTTCTGCAATTCAAGGGCGTTCCCTGTTGCTGATCAGATCCAAGTTAGATTAAACCGAGCTAAGCTGAATGGTTATCTTCTGGGATTTCTGATCTTATCAGAGCTTGTGTGACGGCAAGTTGGAGATGAATTTGGAAGGGAAGCTGAGTTTGTTTTGATTTCTCTGTTCTGTATTGTTTCTGTTTCTGATTGTCATGCTTCTTAATTCTGTTTCGATCAGATCCGTTTCACGATGCCTGAATTCATGTTGTTTGATGTGTTCATCATCTGAATTGTTTTAGTTTGTCTTAGAGATTCTATTGTTTCAGTTTTCCTTATTTCTTTCTTCGTTTCAATCTGTTGTTTACTGAAAAATTTCAGCACTTACTGTTACGTATCAGATTCATGTTTTGTATCAGAATGTAGGTTTGTGGATGATGCATTAGTTATCTTGCAATTGAGATTGGATCTTTTGAGTTTCTGTTCCTTGTAATTCTATTCCTTGAATTTAGTTTCAGTGCTTTGCTTTTGTTAATATCTTGTTTCATGTTTAGATGTTTGGACCAGTTTAGAATCTGTTGAACACTTTAATTGCAACATGTTTGGATCAAGTTAGTATAGCAATTTCATTATTCGAATTATTCGCTGAATCTTAAATCAGAATTTCAGTAAGTAAGCAATCCATGTTCTTGATTTTTGTATTAGTGTTTGCTAGGCTTTAGTATCAAGCTTTAATTCTTGCATTTATTTCTTTCATTTACATTACTTTTGAAAAACACCAAAACCCCCATTTTATATAAAAAACCCAAAAATAGAACGACATCGTAGCTCGATTCATACGATTCTTTATTAATCCTTGGAAAATACGACTCGTGGCCCCTATATTACATTTTCTTGTGAGCTTAAGGGTTTTCGATTATAAATTTTAATTTGATGCTCAATTGTGACACTAGTTGTGGGCTTATCAATAAACTTTGTCTCTTCGTTGCGATTATCCAATCTCCAATCGACTGGAATCACCATTCAGGTCGATTGGAACTCAGGTCGACTGGAATCACTATTCAGGTCAACTAGAACCAGTTGACTCAGGTTTGACCTAAGTTAACCCTGAGCTTGGTTCAGCTGCCTTTGTTTGCTTCACCTTTATTTTCTCCATCTTGTTTCCAACTCTTGGTTCCTGCAAGAGAAACATACAAGAAAACAACTTAACCTTACCTTGTGGATCTAACTTCGGATTTCTATCAAAATCTTGGGTTAGTCTAACGCATACCGTTCCACTCCGAGAATGCGCCCTTACCCACTCCACTCGGGAGAAGTTTTACCAACAAGTCCTTCGAACTTGTTGGACTTCCTGCTTAGCCATGGTCCCTGGCCACCAGGACTTTACAGCTGTGACTCGGTTCTCTAGACCGCCCAGACTTCACCAACCCTCTGGTCTTCCTGACTGTACCCGATTGGACTTTAGCCATGCTTCCCGATCCTCCGACACTACATGGACTTGCACATGGTGCACTCGACCTGCTAAGACTTCTGCCTGATCCTCCAAATCAGGACTTGCCTTTGCCTAGCCTACAACTAGGACTTTTCCTTGCTTAGCCAACAACTAGGACTTTCCCTTGCCCAATCTTCCAGATCAGGACTTCTACTGCCTAGTCTAACCGACTAGGACTTCTCGTTCACATCCAAACATCAGATCCTATTTGGATTAACCCTTGGTCAAACTGACCAAACCTAGGTGTATTATCAAATATCGAAACTCTAGGAAAGATCTAGTGCTTCTTGCACCAACAGAGATGTCTGCTTAAGATGTCAAAGTATAAGCCTCCATGACCAAGGTAACTTCATTACTGCAAGTTCAAGAAAACTTGCACTTAAGCTGCATTAAGATCTTCATTGACATATGTATAAGAACCTTATGAAGTCTCACAGTAGGTCACTGATAATTCGCTATTTGGTAGAGTTAATTAGGGATTTTCCTGGACTATATCGATCACATTTCATGTCATAATTGGGTTGTTAAGCTTAATTTTTTTTTTAATTTTGAGCTTCATTCAATATTTTAGTAATTTCCAAGTATTAATGGTTTGAATTTGATGATTTGCAGGGAATTAAGATGAGGCCAAAATTTAACCCAATTCGGAGGCTTAAAATCAGAGATTGGGTTCAGATTAGTTCACAAATTTCATTCAATGCAAATCTAGCTTAGCTTGAGCTAAATCTGAGTTCAGAGCTAAGTTCAAATCAACTTGAGCTGAATCCGGGTCAGCACTGTTCCAGATTAACTGCGATGACAAAAACACCGAACGAAGGCCGAAGGAAAGGGGGGCTCGCATCGCGCTAGGGTTTTCATCTTCGGGAGAGGCGATTTCTCTTCTTCGTCTCCGAGCCCCGCCACCCTTCCTCCGAGTTCCAGATTAGCTCCGAACGGTGCCGACCATTCCGATAGTCGACGAAGACCACATCCTCCACAGTTCCCTTCCCTGTCGTTCGAGCACCGCCGCTGTGAGCGGTTGTTCCATTGGGCGGTCGCCGGCGACAGCCACAGCACCCGCCTCCACAGAAGCACGAAGGCAACCTTGGTCTCTATCTGCGGTTGTAGCAGAGTTTACCTTGGTCTCTGTCTGCGGTTGTAGCAGAGTGTCTCCGATCTTCTTAGTCTCTTTATCGTCGTCGGAAAAGGGTAAGTAGGGTTGGTTTGTCTTGGTTTACTAACTTGTCTGCAGTTGTAGCAGGAAGGCGAACCATGGTGGACTTTCCCGGAGTTTCCCCTTCTCTGATTTTGTCTCGTTGTGAGATCAGCGGCGAGATCCATCCTAATTGACACAGATCCATCCTCAATGTTTGCTGGCATTCGTTCTGTGGTTGATTGGGAAACAAATTCCCCTAATCCTAGCTAAAATTTCGCATTCCCTATTCTGATACATTGCATTTCTGTTTGTTCTGTCAGCTTGTTGTATTGAACCCCCATTTTAGGTTGTTTTGATGATGCAACTTGAATTGCAATATGCTTACTATGAATCACATGTGCTTTCGGTTGTATCTATGTAAATACGATTAGGAGTAGGTTGTATTTGTTTATGTTGATGAATAAAGTATGCTATGATTTAGCTGTGTAAATATGTGTTATTGTTGTTGAATGCTCAGCTTGTTCTTGTATTAAGACTGGCCTTGGAATTGCGATGAATGGTTGAACTATGTGACATGTTGAAGTCTTGAGTGTTGAATGCTTGAATTGGATGATATTTTGATGAGTTCATGGAGTGTAATTGTTGTTATTGATTACTTGTAAAATGACGATGTATAATGGAATTGCCATGAGATGTTAATGGTTTGATATTGTATCAGAAGGTGAACTTGTGTTGAATTCATGGGTGGTCTAATGGTGTACTCGATTTGAACATGTTTGAGTTGTATTATTGTATAACTTCTGAGTTGATTGTATATGTTGTTTGTACATTAAATTGGCTATACATGTTATAGGTTATGTAAATGGACATGTTGTATGTATGTTGAGTTTGGTAGTGACCAATTAATCCATTGAGCATGTAACAAATTAGTGTAGATTTGTGTATAGGATGTATACTTGTAAATGTGTATTATTGTGGTTTGTATTATTGTTTGATTGTGTTCTTGCTTAGCCAATTGTAATAACCATGAGTAGGGTTGTATATATTTTAGGTGTATTGTTGGATGATACATGATGTGTAACTTGTAAAATGTATGTGTGTAATTGTGAATGAATAAAAATCTTGTTAAATTGTGAACTATGTTAATAAATAAAGTGTCTTTGATGGACTATTACTGTGTGATGTTATCTTATTGTTGGTTGTGTTAATTGTATGTATGTATAATACTGTGTTTATAATGTTTGATAATTTGTAATTTAGTGGATTTAACATTGTTTCATTAATTATATAAACAATTGTTAATAAATGAATTGCGTAAATAGTTATTAATAAATATTGGTTAATAAGTAGAACCCCGCACTAAAAGTCTAGGACAGCTTTTATCATTGAGTCCAAGAGAGACGACCCGGACCTCTCTGTACCACTTAAGACGATAGTTAGGGATTTGATAAATAAATAATAAAATAATTTTGATGGATGTGAGTGACAACAAATAAGGGAATAAATTAGATAAATAAAAACATTCCCAAATAAACACATACATCAGTCACTCCAATAAACTGATTACCTTTAACCAA
Organism: Curcuma longa; assembly: GCF_044706935.1. Taxonomy (NCBI): domain Eukaryota; kingdom Viridiplantae; phylum Streptophyta; class Magnoliopsida; order Zingiberales; family Zingiberaceae; genus Curcuma; species Curcuma longa. Next base: position 2,365,721 of record NC_133873.1, on the reverse strand, counting down.
CATCCATGTTTTACTCTCAACATCCAATATCTCCAGCTAGTGAGATGTCAAAGCAAGAAGTTTAAACATGCTAGTCTTAACAGAATCGAAACGTCCACATTCATCAATTCATCGACTAGGGATAATTCCAATACATTCATAATTACACATATAGAGATACTCACAAGTTGTGATCCAATCATAAATTCTCTCATGCTATGAATCGTATTGCGGATATTCAATAAATAAGTTTAAGATCCAATCAAATGTAAGAAAATATACACTTAAATAGTAAATTTTATTTAATATTAAACAAATTAATAATACAACCATAAGGTGATTGTTTTAGGATACCTCTCAAACATAACAGATTCTCACTTGGCCTAAAGTCAATCACCATGATATCTAATAACATATGCCTTTATGTGTTCCTCAAATTTACTTTGAGGTAGAGGTTTCGTCAAAGGATCTGCAAGATTCCTATCGATGAGAATCTTCTCGACTTGTATTTCTCTTTTATTAATAATTTTTTTATCAAATGATAATGTCGTAGGACATGTTTGGATTGATGATGAGATCTGGGTTCCTTTGCTTGCGCAATTGCTCTATTGTTATCGTAGTAAACAAATAATGTTTTTGTTGGTGCAAGATGCACTAAGATCTTGCCTAGAGTTTCGATGTTTGACAATACATCTAAGTCGGTTAGTTTGACCAAGGGTTGATCCAAACAGGACTTAATGTTTGGATGTGTGGAAGTGAGCGAGAAGACCTAGTCAGTTAGATTAGGTAGTGGAAGTCCTAATCTGGAAGATTGGGCAAGGGAAGTCCTTGTGAGTGAAGCTGGGCAAGGGAAAGTCCTAGTTGTAGGCTAGGCAAAGAGAAGTCCTGATTTGGAGGATCAGGCGGAAGTCTTGGCAGAGTCAAGTGCACCAGGTGAAGTCTGGGCTGGTCTAGGTGACCGAGTCGCAGCAGAAGTCTGGGCTGGTCTAGGTGACCGAGTCGCAGCAGAAGTCTGGGCTGGTCTGGATGACCGAGTCACAACAGAAGTCTGGGTTGGTTAGAGAGAACCGAACCGCAGCAAAAATCCTGGAGGGCGAGGACAGAGCCGAGCACAAGTCCAACAAGTCTGGAGGACTTGGTTGGCATGAATTCTCCAGAATGGAGTGGGTTAGACTAACCCAAGATTTCGGTAGAAATATGAAGTTAGACCCACTAGGTAAGACTTTAGGTTGTTTTATTTGTTTGTTTGTATGCTTGTCTTGTAGGAACCAGAAGCTGGAAGCAAGAGGAAAAAGTAGAGGTGAAGCAAACAAAGTCAACTCAAAGTCAAGCTCAAAGTCAACTTTGGTCAAACCTGAGTTGAGGTGACTCAACTGGAGATTTGAGTCGACTCGGCAGTGGAGTCGACTCAGATAGGGTTTTGAGTCGACTCAGGCTGACGCAGAGTCAAAGACTTATCGCAGTTGACGCCACATCAACTGGAGTCGACTCAAAAGGCAACTTGAGTCGACTCAGACAGGATAACGGGCGGAAGCGATAAAAGTTGATCTGCCACGTCAGTTGGAGTCGATCCAGATGGGCATCTGAGTCGACTCAGGACCAGTATATAAGGAGGCTTCGACCAGCAGCTTTGTACAACAATTGAAACGACCTCCTTTCCAACAAGTGGTGCTTCTGAACGTGAACGAGGCCAAGTTCTTGCAACCGGAGAAAGATCCAGAAGGGGTGCGCGACGCTCAGGACTTCCAGATCGGCTACAAGAGTTTGAGTTTAATTTAGTGTTCTTACTTTCTGTTATTAATTTAATTGTTTGTTTATCAGACTGTAAGACGGGTTTCTCCGCCTCCGAACGACGTTCGGAAAGGAGACCACTAGTGGACGGGTGCCTCCCGAATTAGGCCTTGGACGTACTAACCATGGGGGGTTAGGAACTAAGTAAATCCCACGTGTCCCCTTGCATTTATTTCTAATTCCGCTGCTTAGTACTTTGTCAGAAAATAAACGAATTCGAAAAAGCTACACGCGCTATTCACCCCCCCTCTAGCGCGCATTTCGATCCTACAGTTTTAACAATGGTTGGAATCACTCCAAGTTCTGTGATGAACTTTTTGATCTAAACTGCATCTTTCGCTACTTCACAAGTTGCAATGTATTCTGCCTCCGTGGTAGAATCAGCAACAATGTCTTGTTTGAAACTCTTCCAACTTATTGCGCCACCATTAAGGTGAATATGTACCCAGATTGTGACTTGGAATCATCCTTGCCTGTTTGGAAACTGACATTAGTATACTCGCGTGTAACCATATCACCGTCTCCATATATTAAAAATAAATCCTTAGTTCTTCGTAAGTACTTAAGGATTGCCTTGGCAGCCGCCCAATGATCCATTCTTGGATCTGACTAATATCTGCTCATGACACTCAGAGCAAATGATATGTCAGACCTAGTACATATCATAACATACATGATAGATCCTATTGTTGAAACATAAGAAATCTTATTCATGCAAACCCTTTCGTCTTTTGTTTGTGGACACATAGACTTTAAAATGTGAACCCCATGCCTAATGAGTATGTAACATTTTTTAGATTCAAGCATGTTAAACCATTTTAGCACCTTGTCTATATATATAGACTGCAAAAGACCAAGCAACCTTTTCGATCTATCTCTATAGATCTTAATCCCAAGGATATAGGTCACTTCTCCAATATCTTTCATGGAGAATCTTTTGGATAACCATAATTTAACTATTTCTGATTAGTAATATGTTATTGACATATAACACAAGGAATACAATCGCACTTCCACTGATCTTCTTGTACACACAGGGTTCATCAAAATTTTGTGAGAAATCAAACTTTTTGATTACCTTATCAAAACGGATATTCCAACTCCTAGATGCTTACTTTAATCCATAGATAGATCGCTAAAGCTTAAATACTTTATTTTTATCGATAGATATGAAACTTTCGGGTTGTATCATATATACATCCTCAGACAGATTCCCGTTAAGGAAGGTTAGTTTTACATCTATTTGTCATAATGAGAAGCTATGGTAAGGAATATCTGAATGGATTTAAACATAGCGACTGGTGAAAAGGTCTCGTCATAGTCAATTCCTTATTTTTGATGATATCTTTTTGTCACTAATCTAGCTTTATAGGTAATCACGTTACCATCCATCTCAGTTTTCTTCTTAAAAATCCATTTCCACCCAATGGGCTTAATGCCCTTAGGTGGGTCATCAAATTCCAAACTTGATTTTCATACATGAAATCCATTTCTGACTTCATGGCTATTAACAACTTACCCCTTTCTAAATTTTTTAGAATTTCTTCATAATCAGTAGATTTCTCATCCTTAATGAGCAACACATCTTTCAATTCATTTACGAAAATTCCATATCTCTTTGGAATATTGTGTGCCCTACTAGATCTTCAAAGATGTTGTGTTTCTAAAGGTTTATTTGATGGTTCATCACTATGAGTAATCGGTTGTGGTTCTTGACTAGGTGTCACATCAATATCTATTTAAGTCTCTTGAACTTCACTAAATTCGACTCTACTCCCACTGTTTTCCTGCAAGAGAAACTCTTTCTCTAGAAACACAGCATGCCTCGAAACAAACACCTTTTGTTCTATGGGATGATAGAATTGTTAACCACTCATTTTCTTAGGGTATCTAATAAATAGACATTTATCAGACTTAGCTTCCAGCTTATCTAACATCGTCCGCTTCACATAAGCAGGACAACCCCACATCTTCAAGTAAGATAAGTGAGGTTTCTTGCCATTCCACATTTCATATAGAGTAGCAAAGACAACCTTGGTTAGGACTCTGTTTAACAAGTAAATAATAGTCTCGAGTACGTAACCCCAAAAGGATTTAGGAATATTTGCATGGTTCATCATTGACCTTACTATGTCTAACAAGGTTCAGTTTCGCCATTCAGATATGCCATTGTACTGAGGTGTATATGGCGGAGTCTATTGAGACAATATCCTATTGTCCCTTAAATAATCTTAAAACTCTTGACTTAAGTATTCACCAACTCGATCGGATTGAAGTATTTTAATATTTTTGTTAAGTTATTTCTCTACTTCATTTCTGAATTCTTTGAACTTTTGAAAAGTCTCAGATTTATATTTCATCAAATATATATACCCATATCGTGAATGATCATCGATAAAGATAATGAAGTAGCTATAACCTCCTAGTGCTTGAGTTGACATTGGACCGTATACATCAGTATGTACAAGACCAAGTAACTCTCTCACTAGTTCTCCCTTTCCAGTAAAGGGTAGCTTAGTCATCTTGCCTTTTAAACATGATTCACATGTATCAAATGAATCTAATTCAAAGGATTCTAAATTACCAACCTTTTAGAGTTCAAACATGCATTTCTAACTTATATGACCTGGATGATAATACCATGAATAGGAGGTTAACAGATCATCCTTTTGAGCACGCTTGTTGCTCGTTTCGATGTTGAATGCCTCGTTGAAATTATTTAACACGTAGATACCATTACATAATATTTCAGTTCTATAAAGAATTTCATTCAAAGTTATGTAACAACAATTGTTACTAAAAGTCAAATGAAAACTCTTTCTATTTAAATAAGAAATAGAAATAATATTATTTATTAAAGCAGGACTATAATAACAGTTTTCTAACTCTAAAATAAGTCTACTAGGAAGATTCAATAAATACGTCCCGATGGTCACAGCAGCAACCTTTGCTCCGTTACTAGCTCGTAAGCTTGAATCTCCTTTGACGAGTCTTGTACTATTCTTTAGCCCCTGTATATCATTACATATATAAGAGTCATATCCGAATATCTAATACCCAAGTGTATGAAGAAATAGTATGACATTCGATTATGAAAATACCTGAACTGGGTGGAGCATTCGATTACAAAAATTAACTTCATTTTCAAAATTTTTAATTAACTTAATTTTTAAAATATTTAATTAACTTAAATTTTAAATTTTTATTTTAAAATCTTTTAATTAACTACATTTTTAAAATTTTTTATTAACTAAAATTTTAATTAACTTTAAATTAATCAAAACTAAAATCCTAAACTTAAAACTCTAATTAAACTCAAATCTGTTAAAAGTCTGACCCTAAAATCCTAAACTCTTGTTCGAGCGCCTGGATAAAAATCTAGGTGCCCTGAATCGCTTCCCGAATACCGTCCATGATTTTGGACAGTGCCTCCGATAGGATCCAGGCGTCTGGATATCTTTCCAGGCACCCCACACCACGCAAAATTCGAGCGCCCTGATTCTAATCCAGGCGTCTAGAACTGGTTTATAAAAGAGACCTGAACCTCACCATTTCAAACCGCATAAACCCTCTTCCAACCTCAAAAATCTCTCCTTCCCACGTCGTCGCCAAACTTTAGGTCATCACGTTCTTATTTCTCTATCAAAAATGTATAGGTAAGCTCCCAAAATAATTCTAAAATAATTTAAAGTTAATGTTCTCTTAGTTAAAGCCTTACTTTATGCAATAGGATTAAAAGGAAGACCACTGAGGCTAGTACCTCTAGTATCCCTAGTACAGACCCTAGGTTCCCCTCTGAGGAACATATGATTTGGTTTGCATCATTGATAATTGTACCCCTGCATTCTAGATATATATGTAGGATATTTTTTTCACGTTTATGCATACT
>NC_133873.1:2357487-2360018 GCF_044706935.1 Curcuma longa | reverse complement strand
CATAGTCAGGAGGACTGGGCAGGAAGACTTGGCATATTAAAGCACCAAGAAGGAAGTCTAAGCGGGTCAGTGGACCAGACATCTAACGGAGTGATGGGTCAGCGAAGATCATACATCAGAGGAAAGTCTTGGCGGTCGAAGGATCAGATGCTGAGCAAAAGTCTGACTAGGTCTAAAGGACCAGATAGTTGGCAAAGATATTCTCTCCTAAGAGGAGTAGGTGAGGACGCGTTCCTTTAAAGGAAACAGTAGACGTTGGCCTGACCTAGTTTCATTGAAACTTAAAAGTCAAGATCAGACAGTTGGAAAACTATCCAAGTTTCCTATTATATGGTTTATACTAACTCTGTAGTGCAGGAAACTAAGAGATCGGAACTTCAGATTTTGAGCACCTCTATTGGATTCAGGCAATTGTACAGTCTAGGCACCCAAATTGGGTCAGTTGATTGGGTCAGCGAGGTAGATGAGGTGGCGAGCCAGGAGTGGTTAGAGACACCTCAGTTTCTAGGTGCCCGAAAGGCTCTAGGTGCCTAGAGATGGATAAGGCACGGTGGAGTCAAAGTTAATCTGACACCCTCCACGTCAGCATTTCAAGTATTCGGAAGGAATACCGGCACCCGGAGATGCTAAGTCAGCATCAAGAGTGAATCGAGAGATAACGTAGAGGCCCCGGAAAGGAGTTCCAGGCGGCCAGATTACTCTATAAAAGCAACTGCGAGAAGAAACCCTAGATCATCCATTCATGCTACCTTGACGTCCATTCTACGCGCAATTGAAGCACTTGAGACACCGTTGTAACGCTTGAAAAGCTGCATCGACAACTGCACAAACTTCCTACTTATATTGTCGGTAAACTTTAATTTTATTTTCTCCTAATTTCTATACTTGAATATTAGGACGATAAAAGTATTACCGATCCTACATCCTGTAAAGGCGAAACTCTTTCTCGTAAGAATAAGATTTCATTAGTGGATTGTCCAACGTAAATGGTCAAGGACCATGTGAGCTTTGGAATAGTAGCCAGTAACTGTAAATCAAATAAAAATAAACTTGTCCATTTTTGTGTTATTAAATATTCCACTTTTATTTTAAATACTCAATTTATTACGTTTTATGAATACGTGAAAAAGTAACAAACGCGCTATTCATACCCCCCATCTAGCGCTCACTTCAATCCTACACTTTCCTCTAAGGTGGTGGCGAGATGAAGAGGCATTCGGTGGTGCTGGGGGAGAGGTTGAGATCAGGATTGGGATGAGAAAAATTGTCGATCTCCTTTTCCTTGATGAACCGATTGGAAGAGAAGGTGAACCAGTTGGCTTCAAGTGAACCAACTCCAATTGAATTGAACCAATTCCCTTCCTTGTTGAACCAACTTCAAGACTTGAATTAATTCTCAAATGGACCAAACCATACTAGATGAATCACCTCTCCTCAACCCTAGCAATGAGTTCAATTGGTTTGGTTCGACTTATGTCCATGAATCATCTTGATTCCCTAAAAAACAAGATTCACATTTTTAGATATAATTCCCTAAAAATATAGGAAGAATTACATCAAAGCTCAAAATAAATCCAAACTAGTAAAATATAGTATGAATACAAATTTAAGCAAACAAGAGGATTACCTACATGAGTATAGTAGGCAAAATAATGTGGCTGATTATCAGTAGGTCTGCAAGGTAAATCAATTGTAAATTATTAAACATGTAACATAATTAAATAACTATATAATGAGGGGGGACCATACTTCAATTTTTCCAATGTATATAATAAGTAGGCAACATCTTCATCTTATTTTTTTGTTGGAGTCTTAAATTGTTTCTTGGCATACTATCATAAAGAAAAAAAATACATATAATTAGTAATTGAAATCAAAATAATCAAACTATTTGATGTGAAAATAAGGACTTAGCAATGGCTCCCAATCTCATTTTGTTAAGTTTAGCGATCCTTGATGCCTCCTTATCTGCCTCTTCTTCAAAATTGTCTTCAAAAATTGAGCTACTATCTCTCTGTTCTTGCAAATCATCCACATCAATTTTCTCTTTTCCACTTCACCTACCAAAATAACTTTTACTTCTTTTATATGTTTTCAATATTACTTTTTGATACCTCAACCAATTGTACTCCTTGTCCTGTCATGTTCACGGAAGGCTCATAGATTCTGTCTTACTCCTCTTCCTTTGAGGTACCAACTTGAGCCACATAGGACTATCAATAGGAGTATCTCTGTAATCATAGCAACTTCGATCACGTGCTCTCCTAGTCTTAGTTCTAGAAGCAACTGGTTCAGGATGAGAATCCACTAATGGTCATTTGATTTAGCATGGATGCTTTTATTTTCTATAATTTCTTGACCCCTTCATGTAGCTGGATATTCTCCCTTGTTAGCTTTTTGATTCAGTTTTAATGAATAATGTAGTTACGACATTCACTATTACTATGGTAACTTGCTTCTATAGCATGTAATAATGATATCTCTAATGAATATGGAGAATCATTTGTTGGGATGTATACAAGAATCCTAGT
>NC_133873.1:2271972-2357387 GCF_044706935.1 Curcuma longa | reverse complement strand
AGGTCGCGCCTCCAGGACTTCACCTTTGCCAAGAGGTCGCGCCTCCGGGACTTCACCTTTGCCAAGAGGCCGCGCCTCCGGGACTTCACCATTTGCCAAGAGGCAGCACCTCCGGGACTTCACCATTTGTCAAGTCTTCCAACCTGGACTTTCCTGTGAACTCAAGTCACACATGTCAGATCACAAACATTGCCTAACTTAAACTGATTTAGCCAAATATTAAAATCTAAATCTCTTGGGGCAAAATTGCACCAACAAACACCAAGGATGATTTAAGGAAATTTGAAGCCAAGGCAGATGAAGGAATCCTTGTTGGGTACTCATCATCTAGCAAAGGCTACACTACAACAAAAATGACTTTTCGCAGCGCGCAAATATGCTATCCGCAGCGCGCATCGCACGCTGCAGAGTTGCAAGCTGTTAAAAGTCATTAGGCATGCACGCCGCGTGCAATGCACGCCGCAATGCGCGCATCCGCAGCGCACAATGCGCGCTGCGGATGTGAGCTTCCGCAGCGCGCAATGCGCGCCGCGGATGCGATCATCCACGGCGTGCATTGCACACTGCGGATGTGAGCTTCCACAGCGCGCAATGTACGCTGCGGATGTGATCAATCGCAACGCGAAATATGCGCTGTAGATAAAATAAAATAATTAAACCATTCAAACACAATTATAAACTCAAAACTCAAATAATTAATAATATAAATACCACACACAAATACCATATAAAATTACACATTTATAATCCAATAATTATATATAACATTCATATTTTTTTCACCCATGAAAATAATTTGTTCCTCAATCTTATCCCTTTTCTTTAGGGTACATCAAAATAGTGTTTATACAAAAGTATTAGTCCACATCTTTTACCAATAGCAACAAGCAAGAAAGAGTCATTTACATAAGATATCTTGGGCATCATATCTGGAAAAACAATTAACTTGTCGAAATCCATAAATCCACCTTCCTCGACAGTGCTTGATCGAGAGAACCCGTGTCCTTATTCTTGTCCATTAAGCTTGTACAAGCTTTCATTTCCAATGCTTCCTTTTCATTCATAGCCTGTCATAGCGCCGTATAAATAAATAACAAATTCAATGAGTGTACAAGGGCAATTTCAGTGGGCAGCTCAAATTTACCTCCAATGCTTCAACCACCATCTTTTGGTTGCCCTTAAATGAGAGACCAAGTTCTTTTTTTGACGGCACAATAACAAGTTTCTAAAATTAAAAGTGATCAGAAACAGACACTATCAGAAAATGAGAAAAAGGAGCCATAAATAAATAGAGAAAGAATGAATAACATAACATTTGCAGGCAAGGAATAGATCAAACGCAGAAATAAACTACAGAGCATAGTCAGACATAGGAACTTGCCTCTATTTCTCTAGGTTCTGAGAATTTTTCATGAGCAACCAAAGGGACACCACTTTTTTCCTGTTAATCAAATGGAATTATTTAATTTCAATAACAGTCCATATAGTTTCTAGATATAACAAAGTATATCAAGAATGAGCATATTTGCCGGAAAATAGTACAATAACAAGAGATAATAGAAATATGACTTGGAACAGTTTAAACATATGCTTGGCAAAAAGACAAAAACTGAAGGGAGATTTAGATAATTAACTGAAGTCAATAACAAGAGATAATAGAATTATTTAATTTCAATAACAGTCCCAATGCTGAAGTCACTGATTTCAGATTAGTTCTTCTATAATGGGACTAATAATTATATGAAAATCCAGTATGAAATTCCTTGTAAAAGAATAAATTTCCATTACACTCATGGGTTTTCTATTTGAGCTGTAAGAGTAGGGATTTGCTCATAAATATATTCTTTGTTATTAAGTCTCACATAATCACGTGACACACGACTGAACATGATTTTAAAAAAAATCAATTTGCATTACTAGGATATGTAAGCATCTAAATCAGTGAGCTTATATTGTCATTCTGATAATCTTACAATAAGAGTTTTCAGTTGTATCCAGAAATTTAACCAGATAACTTGGCCATTATTGATCGGTTCTACACTGTGACCAAATGTGTAGAGATACTTGACCAAACACCTACTAATCACCCAAGGAACTGAAAACCAAAATGATATCCAGCCACTGTTACCTAGTCACTGTTACCTAGTCCTTGTCATTATCCTATATTTTCCTTTCAAAGGCAAGTGAAGTTGTGCTACCAGTTTCCATTTACCTTTCAATTAATTCTCATCATTAGCATGTTATCTTGGCTTGCAAATTAAGTTATAGAAAACAGTTGTTTGCAGTGAAAAATTCTAGTCTTTCATGTTTTCACCTAAATTTGAAATCAGAGGTCAAATAATTGTATGGTACTTGCGGATTTGCAAGGACATTACAAGCAAAAGCCAAGTGGATTACAAAACAGGATTAATTACCCCAAGTCGGCTATAATTATGCTTATGTTGTCTTGTGATTGTCGGTCCTGCAGAATAAAAAGGTTGGCCAGACAGCATCTTAGTCAAAACTGAAATATACTTATAACAGCAAGTATCATGAAGTAAAGATACCAGAGCAGCACGCGCTAGAGCTTCACAAGTTATCTGAAACAAAATAGAGTGTGGAACTTACTAATATACACAAACCACGAGCAATACCAGGTAACTATAATTGAGATAACAATAATGCACCTGAACGTCACCATGCTGGCGCAGCTGATCTCTGACAAAAGATACTGCTTCTGAGCTGAATAATCAGTTGCTTGATCTAGTTAGAAATGGAAGGAGATTCACAAGCATAGTATCATGCATTACTTCTCAGGCATTAAGTTCAAATACACAAACAATTAATTAATGAAAAGTTACCAAAAGATGAATTACAATCCATTTAATCTTGCAGAATTAAAAAAGCCAGTTAATATAGTAACCAAAATCTTCAGCCATACAAACCTTTTCATATAGTCCCATAGACCATCGGAAGCTAGTAAAACAAACTCCACATCAGAGCTGAGTTCTATTTGAGATATGTCTGGTGAAGAAGTTACTATATCTGCTTTGAACTGAATTCTACAAAAGAAAAATCAACTGGCTATTGATAATTCTGAAGAAGTAACCAAGAAGAGATAGCCTTAAGTAGTGCGCATATTTGACAGTTTTCAGTAATCTCCAACATATTCTCCTCTAGGACAAAATGCTACAATGAAAAGAAAAAAAGAAGAGGTAAATTCAGAGAACAACAAACCTTGAACTTCGATACTTAGAGTGAAAAAAAGATACTTAATCCTACAACTGATAGTTATAAAAACAATAGATGCGAAAACAAGTGTGTATAGCAGAGAAGAAAGATATCACTCGTCTAGTCTATTTGGCTATTTGTGAAGCAGTTATTCAAAGCAATATGATAACTGAATCGGATTCTCCATTTACTCAAACACACCAGTTGTGAGTCCAGCAAGAATTTTCTTAGACAAAGGAATATCTCCCACATGATTCTCACCAACCTAGAAATTTTTAACCTGAAAATACAAGCAAAATAGAATCTTGTACCAGACACAGAACAACAAAAGTGAAGCATCCAGCAATATACAAAATACATTTGAGGCTTACAGGATCATACAACCCGATTCGGAGCCCTCCAAAAACACATTGACGATGCAGCCCGGGAACAATGCCTTTCCAGAGTGCCGTCGCACCTTCCTCCCTTGCAATGGTTGCGACAGTGCCCAGCATTCCTCTGTACTTCGGCATGGCTGCGGCATCCGCAGATGCTTGCTTCTGCAAGCCTGACTTTTGCGGTGTCCAGAGGGATAGTGCAGATCTGAAATAAATACAAAACACGAAAAAAAATCATTATGATCAAGAAGAAAGCTAACAACTTCAACCTAATCTATGATCCCCCAGCTTTTCCAATCATCGAGCAGGAAACAATCGTGAAGATCAAACGCGTAAGAACCCTAAAAGCGAGATGGAACAAGTGCACGATCGCCCGATGACTTACCTCGGCGAAGCAGGCGGCGATGGCGCTGCTGGCAAACCTCCCTACGAAGGAGATCTCGGTATTGGAGTCATGATCGCCCATAGTGGCAGTACAAACTTTGTTATCCCTTGCAGCAGCTCAACTTTCGGCTTCGATCCCTCCTCCCTCGAACTCCTCCAATACCGCTTCTTCGTCCTCGACGGCAATTTTCTCTTCGTCGATTGCTGTCAGCCTTTCCTCCATCTATCTCTCCTATTCGCCGCAAGTGCAGAGAGCGAGAGCGAGAGCGAGATCTGGAGGCGCAACGCGAGTTTAAAAGAAGGGATTCGTGAAACATTTTGAGAGAGCCGAGCGACAGGATGGGGGCGAGAGGAAACCTAAGCGGATGGAGGCTGAGCGCGAGAGGAAACCTAAGCGGATGGGAAAAAGCGCGAGAGAAATCTAAGGTTGGATGGGGGAAAAGGTATTACCGTATTTTTTTTAATAAAATAAAATTAATATACTTTTAACAGCGCACAATATGCGCTGTCAAAAATAATTTTAACAGCACATAATGTGCGCTGTTAAAAGTATTTTTAACAGCGTATTATTATTGTACGCTGCGGTTGATAAAAATATGATATTATCCGCAGCGCATTTTATTGGGCGCGCCGTCAAAGCAACTATTAACGGCGCGCCTATGATGTGCGCTGCGGATGACGCGCTGCAGAAAGTCATTTTTGTTGTAGTGAAGATTCACATTTTTAGATATAATTCCCTAAAAATATAGGAAGAATTACATTAAAGCTCAAAAGAAATCTAAACTAGTAAAATATGGTATGAATACAAATTTAAGCAGACAAGAGGATTACCAACATGAGTATAGTAGGCAAAATAATGTGGTAAAATACTGATTATCAGTAGGTCTGCAAGGTAAATCAATTGTAAATTATTAAACATGTAACATAATTAAATAACTATGTAATTGGGGGGACCATACTTCAATTTTTCCAATGTATATAATAAGTAGGCAACATCTTAATCTTATTTTTTTGTTGGAGTCTTAAATTATTTCTTGGCATACTATCATAAGAAAAAAAATACACACAATTAGTAATTGAAATCAAAATAATCAAACTATTTGATGTGAAAATAAGGACTTAGCAATGGCTTCCAATCTCATTTTGTTAAGTTTAGCGATCCTTGATACCTCCTTATCTGCCTCTTCTTCAAAATTGTCTTAAAAAATTGAGCTACTATCTCTTGTTCTTGCAAATCATCCACATCAATTTTCTCTTTTCCACTTCACCTACCAAAATAACTTTTACTTCTTTTATATGTTTTCAATATTACTTTTTGATACCTCAACCAATTGTACTCCTTGTCCTGTCATGTTGACGGAAGGCTCATAGATTTCTGTCTTACCCCTCTTCCTTTGAGGTACCAACTTGAGCCACATAGGACTATCAATAGGAGTATCTCTATAATCATAGCGACTTCGATCACGTGCTCTCCTAGTCTTAGTTCTAGAAGCAACTGGTTCAGGATGAGAATCCACTACATGGTCATTTGATTCAGCATGGATGCTTTTATTTTCTATAATTTCAAGTAATTATTTAACCCTTTCATGTAGCTGGATATTCTCCCTTGTTAGCTTTTTGATTCAGTTTTAATGAATAATGTAGTTACAACATTCACTATTACTAGGGTATCTTGCTATCATCAAGGTAATAAAGGTTCTTAACCAATGTATTTTCAGGAGTCAGGACTAGTTCAATAATAACCTATCAGAAAAAAAATAAATTATTTAGAAACTGACAATGAAAGAAAGTTAGGTGGCAATCTTGATATTTACCTCCTCAGGTGAAGCTTGGTCTAACAAGGCCCTCACCTTGCTAATATATATAAGAATAGTCTTTCACTTATTTATTCATGCTTGTTCAGTATTACATGGTCTTTGGATTGGAACATGCTCCAAAGTTCATGCATGCTTCATATACTAAGTATTATATACATACTAATGTCCATATAAAAAATCAAATTAACTAGCAAAAAATAACTTACAGCCAAAAGACCCATAAAATCCCTTTAGGTAAGGAAGTGAGGTGGTCGTTTGATATGTCTTAGTTGATGAAAAAATATCCCCAATGGTAGGTAATTATGGAGAAATAAATTGATAGATGACTTCAACTCAATTAAATCTACTTAGATTGTCAAAATCATGTGTAATATCTATAAGATCTATAAGAACTTTATATAAGTACTAGAAGAAAATAACACATAAATAAATAAATAAATAAATATATATATATAATATACAATTTATAAAATAATAAAATATCATCATCTACTTCAACTCTATGAAAATATATTTTAAACAATTCCTTAATTCTTGATCTAGTAGATTCTTATTTTTAGAAATGAGCAAGAAAGAGGTCACCCGATGCATTAGTAAAGTCATAGGAATAAAAGCATCTCTATTTGCAATACCAAGTAATAGAGACACATCTCTTCTGGTGAAAACAACTAGAACACTTAAAAACCTAAAGGTTTGAGATGTCGAATCCCAACTATGAAATATATTCACCAATAGATTCTGAATTTGCTCAATATCTTGTATGTAAAAAAATAGCAAAAGGGAGTTGTTTATTGACTGCTTTGTGTCTATCATGTAAATGAACAGAACAAGTTGCTTTCCTTTACTTGTTGGACAGTCAAAAAACTATTAAAGTGATCTAAAATACTAGTCTGTTGGAGTTTCTAGCCAACAACAACTGATACGTACAATTTTGAAATATAAAAATTAATAAAATGAAAAAAAATAAATTTTCATAGTCCTATAAATTTGATGATGTACAAAATGTGGATATAAGATTTTGAAATTAATAGAACTCTATGTCCACTAATGAATTTTGATGAAAACTCATTGATGGATTTATAGACTTCAACAAAACAATATGGTTGTTAGGAATAATGCAAACTGATACAAAATCAAAGGCATGCAAGTTAATGTGTGAAAGATAAATCCTAAACATATACAAGAGATGAGGACTATAAGTAAAAACCCAAAACATACATTTGGAGATGAATGAGACGTTGAACCACGTTCATGCACCATTTTGCAACAAGAGTTCAGTTTACAATACGGGGTTAGCAATCCAATGGTAGCAAAAAGGTGGAACCGCCACCTTAGCGGCCCCCTGGCCCGGCCCCACAAGTGTCCAGAGGGAGTAAATCACGGACGATCATTTTGACCTTTTTCTCATCATGGCTAGCGCAAGGGAGGGCTTTTAATTCACGCAGGAATCGAACCCAAAGCCTCATGGTAGCAACTGCCCTGCGCTAACCATGCGAGCAAGCCCGTGGGGGTTAGCAATCCAAGATAGGAGAGGAGGGAGATGACTAGCATTGGGACACATAATGAGAAGGCCAATCTAAATCCTAAACTTGAATGAGAAAAGAAAAGATTATCAGTAGGTGAGTTTCGACGAAAGCTCTAACTCAATTTTCACGACCTAATAGACCTACGTGTAGGGTTTCGGCTTCTAAGAAAATTACTTTCGGTGAGATGATAGAGAAAGAAGAGATTTGCTTTTGCGAGCTGAGAGAGAGAAGAGATGTCGAGGTTGTGTGCATTTGAACCAAAGAATTTTTTTTTTCGAATTGTGGCTCAAATACTTGGGATGGATAAGTTATTGGCAAGAGGGGTATTATCCAAAACAAGTGTACCCTTTGGTCAATTGTCGTAAGTTTTATGACCATTCTTCAGCATTTTTTGATAGTGATGTATGCTTGTTAATGCAACATTTGGACAGCAAATGAGTAGAGTTGTCAGCCAGGCAGACCCATGATAAGGTAGATTAGCCCTCCAAAAACTCATCATCTGGTGTGGTGGGGGCGAGACACGTGACCCGCCATCCTGGTAGACTGAAAAATTTTCAACCCAACTTAACTCAATCCAAAATGAGTTACGGATTAAACGAATTAACCTAATAAAAAAATAATATATATATATATATATATATATATATATATATATATATATATAACTCTTATAATTTATTAAATTGGATCATTTTATAAATAAATATTTCTAAAAAAATTTAATAAAATATCTAATTCTCGATTTCACACCTATACACATTAGTCAAAATAATTAGCATAAAATAATTCATAACTTTTATTATAAAAGTACATATCAACATAAATCCATAATTCAATTTTGAATTTTTTTTCCCTTCTCATTCCGCATGTCAATCCGATTTTGTCATGGGCCAATCCGTCTAGATCCGCATGCAATTCATATAGGTTGATCCGTTTAAATCTATTTTTAAATAGATTAATAAAATTTTAATCTGATCAATTTAAATTATTTTTCAAGATGAATCAGATGAATTCAATTTAAATCGACGACTCTACATGTGTGCTCAACTCATTTCTATTTCAGTTGCACAGAACTCCTAGTCGTACAAGGGAAAGTAAATTAATTACTTTGGGCATTTTATGGGACGGCACACCCTAACTTTCAAAAAAAATACTACAAAGCAGCCCTAACTTTCAAAAAAAAAATACTACAAAGCAGCCCTAACTTTCAAAAAAAAAAACTACAAAGCAGCCCTAACTTTTATATTTACTGAAGAATATATTTATTTTTTAAAACATTCTTTTCCAAAATAAATCTAAAATAATTTTTAAAAAAATTGAGAACTCCTATTCTGGTTGAAGCGAGTGAACGAGGAGATCGAGCTATATGAAATTGCGGCCAGCGACTACAATCAAGGTGTTTGCAATTAGGATGAACAATTGTGATTGTCAATCGTGATTAGATCATAAAATCATTATAGCCTTCTAATTACGATCTTCGATAGTTAACGTTGCGGACCATTGTCGTGGTATAGAACATTCTAGCTGTCTTAAAAATTATAAATGAATTGAATATTCATGAATAAATTTTCAATTCAATCAAATAAAACTCATATTTATTTAATAATAAAAGGACATATAAAAGAAACAAGTTTAATACTAATAAGTTTGTTTTGTGAACATTCATAAGAAGTTCACGAACACTTTATAAATAATAATTTATAAATAAACTTATTAATTAATTTAAGTAAATTATAAGTGCATAAGAAATATAATAATTTATAAATTTAATACATATATAACATCGGGCATGTCAATACGTGCCTTCGCCCCTGGGTGGGGTGAGGGAAGCATCAAACCGCAGTCGGGTCCAATCAAATTGAAATGCATTCATTCCTGTCTCCATGTATATAATGGTCACTGTCTCCCAAAGAATCTACATGCCCGCAGTGCGCGTAGTTTCACGTGCAAATTAAATTGTCCTCCTTTTGATGGCATGGCGGCCAAGAGTTATACGATGGAAATCCTAAAGAGTAACATCACAATTCACAATTCATGCAAGTTATTGAGGTATTCACTCATCTCTGGCCCTTTTACTTAATGAAAATGAATGTTTTTGCAGCCAAGTTGGAAAGCAAGGTGCAGGGGGCTGGGACCTGGGGCCTTATGAATTTGATGATGGTCTTGAAGAAGAAGGTCAGTGGGCATCACAACACAGTGGCCTGGGGAGTTAATGTAAGGCCGACAACACCTTTTGGCCAGCAGCAGTTCACATGAACTGCAGCGTGTTTGATGGGTCTGACTTAACTTTATTGACTTCAATGATCCAATCAATCGATATTAAATTCATCCATTGGTTTGATTATATTGGTCCCGATCTATCAAGCTGCTTGGCTCAATTAAACTAACTAACCTATCTGACCTCGCTAAATTAATCATCCTATTTCAACTATCCAAACTAATCGACGAGTTCAACCATGTAACCTATAAGACAGGCCCGGCTCTAGGCATAGGCCGGTAAGGCCTGTGCCTAGGGCCCAATTTTAATTAGGGCCCACTGGTTAGGGTATTTAGGGTTAAAGGAGGGTAAGATTATTGGATTTAACCCGGAAAGTCCCGACCCGCATCCGCTGTCCCTCCGCATTCTCGCCGATCTCGCCTCTTCAAAATCCGCCCGAATCCCGATCGCCTCTTCATCTCCCCTGTTCTTCGACGCAGGCGAACAGGCGAACTGGCGAAACCACCGCGACTTCGCCGCCCCATTTGAAGCGCACGGCACCGGTAACGTCTCGCTGCCTTCTCTCTCGAAGAGGGCCAGCCTCTCCGACGCCGCTGCTCTCCTGGCATCGCCGCTTCCGCCGCCTCAGAGCCCACTTGATCTTCTGAGGGCTCGGTTCCTCGATCTGGACGTGGAGGTGATTTTCCTTCCACTTTTGCTTTTCTTCTTCTTCTTCAAGAAATTAATTTAGTTAGTTTCCTTGTTCGTGTTGTTTAATTTGGGACTTGGAGAAGTCAATTCGAAGAATTCTGTCGTTCTCGTCTAGGGTAAAGATTGAAACTTTTTGTTGCGGCTATTGGCTTGTCTTAGAAAATCATAACTCTATGGTGAGCGTATTTTATGATTATGATCAATGAGGAGCATACTCCATCTCTAAGTCTTAATACCTTCATTTGCCTATTTTACTCAATTTTTTTTTTAATATTCTGGGCTAGTTATTCAGCTTCCACCTATGGGGACAAATGTTGAAATATTGGAGTTTACGTTGCTTGGAACTGATTTGTTTAAGGTTTTTTTGCCTTCAGAATTCCTAAAAAAAATTTATTATTAAAAAAATAATAATTACTAAATAATTTAGTAATGTTATCAATTGAAAAATATTTATTATTAAAATTTGAATATGAAAATTTAATTAATAATTTTACATCTCATCAAAAAGTAAGAAAATTTAATTTTATATAAAAAAATTATTTTTAAAATTAATATTTTAATTTATTTTAAAAATTTTTTAAACCCACCATTATCGGTCTCAAGTCCGAATTAAAAAGGGTGAGAGAAAATTTTTTAAAATAATAACAATCATTTTTAAAAAAAAATCGCCTAGGGCCCTCCGTAGGCTTGAGCCGCCCCTGCTATAAGATCAACTCAACTAATAGAATTGGTGCCCACGAGCCCAATGTTGAGCTTGATGGTGAGGTTCATGCCCCAAGTTTAACTTGATGGCGAGGTTCATTGCTCACCATTACAGAACTCACAAGGTTAATTAATTTGTGTTTTTAGAGTCACAAGTATTATGCTATTTTGCAAGTTATAGGTAACCATGTTTTCTAAGGAGATACAAATGAACGAATCTATTTTGGTGAGGAAGAGGAGCTTATGTTTCGGCCGATTTGGATAGAACCAAAATAATAAATTATAGTAAATCTCTAATCCATTCAAATTTTTAGTTTTAATACTGTTTAGAAAAACAATAAGAAAAAAATTATAATTTTCATTATTTAGTTTCTTATTCTTTTTATCTTAGGTAGACGTTCTTCTCCTCTCCTGATTTATTTATCGTGTAAATTCGATGGACAACTTATACACGTTTAGAAGCTGACCTTCAGCATATTAATCTCTAATGGAATTCGAATCTTGAATCTCTTAGTTATTCTCTTAGAATTTTACCACTACATTACACTCTTGCAAGCACTTGTTCTTCTTATTATTATTTTTAATTTACTTAAATAAGCCTAAGGGAACAAGAACTTTACCAACCAATCGCATAAAATTTTACTTACTAATTCACATCTCAATATTATTTTCTTAGCCAAATCCCAATAGAATTTTTTTAACAAAGATCAAAAGGGAGTTTTTTTTTCAAATCATCAAAAGGCATCCCACTTTAATTATTTTTTTATCAAAAGGGCACTCTACCCCTTTGTAAAATGACACAACTATTCTTCAGTATCCTATTTGCTTTTGACACATGCATTAAATTGGGGGCATTGTAGCAGTTACGAAACCATAGCTACTACATAGTTGTAGCAATTACGATTTCGTAGCTGCTATAATTGAGTTGTTGTATAGTTGTAGCAGTTACGAAATCTTAGCTGCTATAAAATTGTAGTAGCTACAGTTTCATAGTTGTTACAACATGAATATTAGATAAGCAAGTTAAATTTGTAGGATCGGTGCGTGTGCGAGAGAGGGGTGAATCTCACTCGTTCGTTCGTTTTATCAAAGACACTTGCAGCGGAATTAGACACAATACATAAGACCCGTAGATTTACTTGGTTCTTAACCCCTCATGGTTAGTACATCCAAGACCTATATACGGAAGGCGTCCGCCCACTAGTGATCTCCTTTCCAAAATTCTTTTCGGAGATGGAGAAATCCGTCTTACAGTCAATATAGAATAGAAAAGTAAATTATAAATAGTAATACAAAAATAAGCAAACTCTTGAGTCAGTAGATCTGAAAGTCCTAAGTGTAGCGCACCCTTCTTGGAGCTTTCTTGATCGCACGAGCAGAGCTTCATTCGCGTTCAGCAGCACCACAAGATCACAAAGTAGGAGTAGTTGTGTTATCCTTGATCGTACTCTTCTGGACGCCTGAATCCTTTTCCGAGCGCCCTGGATCGATTCAATCTAATCTGTCTTTCTCAGTCTTTATCCAAACTGATTTTTCCTGGTTCGGGCGCCTGAACTATCCGAGTGCCTAGAATTAGATCTAAGCGCCTGGATCTGCCCTTGTCTAGGTGCTTGAAATTCACCAAGGCACCTGGACTATTCCAGGTGCTCAGAGTATGATCCGAGCGCTCGAAACGAGTTCAATCGGGTTTGACCTGAGTTGACTCCGAGCTTAGTTCGATTGCTTCTGTTTGCTTCTCTTATGCTTCTTCAGTCTTACTTCTAGCTCCTGGTTCATGCAAGATAAGCACACAACAATCAAACAATCTAAGTCTAACTATAGTCCGTCTGACCTACTAAGCTTACCTAAGGCTTACCTTGTAGGTCTAACTTACTAGGCTTACTTAAGGGTTATTCTCCTAGGATTTTTTTACCAAATATCCGATTACCTTTGACATGCTTGTACTTACACTTCCCTAACCTCTAGTTAAGGTTAGTCATTAGTAGACTTCACACCTACCAAACATCCGATCACTCTTGACTTGCTTAGACTTCTTACCCAATTTCACTCACCAAAACTTCTTGTCCAGTTTCACTTACTAGGATTTCTTGCTCAATTTCACTCACTAGGACTTTTGCCTAGCCTTCAACTAGGACTTCTCATTACCCAATCCCACTAATCAAGACTTCTTGCTAATCATCTGGTCAACTTTGATCTAATTAGACTTCACTCACATCCAAATATTAGGTCTTGTTTGGATTAACTCTTGGTAAAACTAACTAGACCTAGGTATATTGTCAAATATCAAAACTCTAGAGGCAAACTGGTGCTCCCTACACCAATAGAATCTGCATTGTAGCAGCTACGAAACCGTAATTGCTACAGTTGAGGAGAGATCGTCATAGGCGGATAAGCTTAGAGAGACTATAATTTTTTACTCGGGTTGCATCACAAGACGTATAATATATCAAATCGATGCTTGTTCAGATATCTACAACTGATTATGGGGTGAAATCTATAACAATTCAAGTTCATGCTTAACAAATATTATTTAAAGTTTTTTCAAAGACTCCAAACAAACAATTTTAATCCTTTTTAAAGATTTGTTTCTATGTTGTAGTAGCTACAAAAATGTAACTGCTACAACTGTATGGCAACTCAGTTGTAGCTAGCAGCTACGAAATCGTAGCTACTACAACATGCTCGATCGATTTAGAATTTAGATAAAAAATAAAGACAAGATAAATGAGAATAATACTGAAGGATAATTGTCTCATTTTACATTGGAGCGCCGGTGTCTTTTGATAACAAATCAAAATGGAGAGCCGTTTTGACGATTTAGAACAAAAAGACGCCCTTTTATCTTTGCTCAATTTTTTTCCTCCTCAATTTACTATTTATTAGAACAATAACATATAAATCAAAACACTAACAAATACTTTGTAAAATACAAGAAACTTTAGATTTCTGAATAACATCACTAGATAATAAACAAAATAAATTAAGAATATATTGAATAATTAACATCGCTAGATAATAAACAAAATAAATTAAGAATATATTGACTAAAGGACTAAAGCGTGTGCCTCTCAATTCAATGAACTTCAATTAAATGTGATTTTAGCTGACTAAATGTGAATAAAATTATGTTTAGATTCAAAGAAACACTAGAAATATAATAATATTTAATAAAATTCAAGGTATCTAAGACCTCTAATGATTATTGTATACAATAATAAGCAAACAATTAAATTTCTATATATATACCTAAATTTGCATCTCACCCCCACTGGTCTTCACCTCTATCTCATTAGTCATTAGCTCACTCTAAAATTCTCTTAAACCAAACCATCGATTCAATTTCCCTCTATCAAAGCCCATCCACAAGTCCTTTTAATTCCAAATCCCAAGCAACTCTAGCTTAGCTATGTCAACCAAATCAGGTTAACCTCGATCGAACCATCCTCAACTCCGTTAACCTAGCTCTAGTTTTGATTCAGCTGAATTGAAGACAATATAAGTAACTTCTTCCATGTCGATCTACTTCAGCTAATTAACTTTCCCAGTTGAGAACTTCATTTGAACTTCTTTCATGTTGGTCTTCTTCAGCTAATTTTCGATTAAGGTCCAAGCCAATTCAACTATTCAAGTAGCCGTAGACTTCTCTCTGTATACTTCACCTACTCTTGTCTTTGCATGGAGGGCTTTAATTATATCAATAAGTAGTCAATTAACAGCAACCCTACAAATAAATAAACATTATTCATTCATTCGTAGAGCTATAAAGAGTTATTAATTAAGTTGTATGGTAAATTTAAAAAATTAACTCTCAAATTGTTCAAACAACTAATACAAGGAATCATAACCCCTTTTATACATTAATGATACGACTTATTCATTCTAATAATTTTCTTAATAAAATCAAATAAAATATTTAAAAATTAAATTGACGTTTTAAAAATAATAATAATAAAGAATCCTACGCTATTATCTTTTCTACACTTTTTAAAAATATAATAATAATTTATTTAATATTTTATCAAGTTGATGAATCGAAGCTTTCTATTGGATATAATATTTTGAGAGCATCTAATTAGATACTCCTTTATCTGTTTGTCTATTTTCTTTATTTGTCTATTGATGTGTGTACTTCATACATATAAATTTTGATATTATTTTTTATATATTTATTTATTACATGAGTATATTTTGTATACTTTCGTAGCTTTTGTATTATTTTTATCTTTTTAGTTTGAAGAACTACTCTTTATGTTATTTCATTGGTAAGACATGAATTTAAAGCTTAATTGAAGTCAAGAAGCCTTGGGAGCATGCATATCCCATCATGGTGCACGTTTTGGCGGTGTTCCCTGACATGGTCGTGCATCACTTGTGGAGCAAGGCTAGCAATAGAGCAACAATTAGACTTCCAGCACCGAATACAAGTAAGTCGTGTCCCTTGACATGGTCGTGCTCCTTGCTACTGGCCAAGGAGAAACTTCTAGAACTGAAATCGTATCCCCTGACATAGTCATGTTCGATCGACATCTGCTAACCAGAAGTCAACACAGGCAAGTCGTGCTTTCTAATACAATCGTGGTGCGGTGGCGACGCCCCAAGTTTTTAGAAAAATTTGTTACGATTTGTTAAATTTAGAGGTTATAAAAGGACCAAGAGGTCATCTATTTGAAGTATCTGGGATTAGGATATCTCCCCTTCCTTATCAAGGGGGTTTCCCATGACAGAGAACCCTAGGAGAGAAACATTTCTAAGAAGTTGCAAGGATTCTATCTATAGAGGAGCTAGGGATTTCTAAAGACATCACCATAAACCACGACTATGCTTTCTTACTTTTCTTTCTTTGATAGGAGCCATAGAATGTTTAATATCATGTCTTTGGCTTGTATCTCTATCTCCATAAAGTAGTTTCTTGAATTTTAGAATTATGGAGTAGCTAGATATTATTGACACTTATTTTTTACTAATTATATTATTTTATTGCATGACGTGTTTGATACATGATTCGGCTTTAGTATGCATATATGTTAATGGTGCTAGCGTGCTTATCATAAAGGGGGAGGACCAAAAGGTGAATCTAATTCTCCGACCTATAAATTTCGAACTTGAGGGTTTGTTCACGAAAATAGTTTAAAATCTCTCAAGGACACCATTGACTATTATGGAACTTAAAGGGTCTATCTCGATTCAACATTACGAGGTATTGGATAACACCTAGAGGATCGTGGGACATCATGACAGGAGCCTCCTTCAAAAAGCAATCGCTTTAATACGGCTACCTTGAAAATAGATGTCGCGTTTAGATAAATACATTGGTATTGTCCGAGAAGAAATATTGAGCATGCATACGAACACAAAAGTAAAAGAGGGAGTTATATTTCAGATGTCAACAATTATCACAGTGAAATTAAAATTTTAGAATTTCTTCTAAAATCGATTTTCCTCACAAATTCTCATTTACTTTCTTAGTTCATTTTTTTCACAACAACTCTTTCTCGATTTTGATTCATTTAGATAGTATACCTCACATTGAGACTAATACTCAACTTCACGGTCGTAGAAAATGATATTTATTATTTGACGACAATCGTACACTTATGGAAATCACACATCATCTATTTGGTTTTTGTGTTAGTGTGATTGTTTGTCTGGTCTATCTATCTTTCTAGTCTATCGAGTTTGTCTGTCTAGTTTATTTTATCTATCTGTTTGATTTGTTTGGGTAGTTTTATTTTTGAATAGAGTTCTATTCCTTGGATTTTGTGTTTTGCTTCTAGTTGATCTTTGGGTTTTTGTTCTATTATGGGTTTTGAATTCTAGGTTTTGGGTTATGGTTACAACGGAGCAGACTTGCAGAAAAGGATAAGGGTTCGAATCTCGACAAAGCCGAGCAATACCCTCTTTTGTCGTGATCAACTGCAGTTTCTCGATTTACCTCCTCACAAATGATCGTGGGGCCGACAGTGTCGGACCGTTGGGGTGGCGGATTCCATCTTTTTTTTATAGAAAAGGAAAAATCACGACTTAATATTTTAGATTTAAAGTTTAGGGAAAATAATTATTTATTTAGAAAACTTTGATAGTAAGTTGAAAATTAAAATTATATTACACTTAAATTATTCATGCAACTAATACATAAAATAATCCAAATCCTTTTTATTCATTAATGACACGCATGACGACTTATTCTTTCTAATAACCTTTATTTTAAAACTAAATTAAACTCCTTCAAAAAAATTAAAAAATTCTACATTGTTATATTTTTTTATCCTTTCTAAAAATATAGTAAAAATTTATCGGATATCTCAGAACGTCTGTCTCATATAAATATATAGTTAATAAATGTATACAACAAGAGGGTACGCAAGAATAGTAGAGTCTAGTGCCGTCCTGCATTGATGCTCAATCAATACACTCGTCGTTTATATTCCAATTGGTGCATTGATAACCACCCATTTATGGTTGCATTCATTTCTTGTTCACAGTTCCAATTACATTGATTAATAACTTGCCAACATCGTAAGGCTTTAACTGCTAATTATTAATTCATTCCTGTAGAAGGAGGGGGTGAAAATGGCGTTTTCTCGCTGACAGGTGATCCCCCAAGGTGGCACATGTACACTCAGTAAATTCTTATTTTTAAAAAAAAAATTACTAAGTGTTTTTTTTTATGATAGAAGAGTTTGAATTTTCCTTGCAGCTCTCATTTCTGTCTCTTATAGTCGTCACGAATTACGATCCCTTGTCTCTCGATCACCGTTGCATCCTCATTTCTGTCCCTCATCGTTGCTACGATCCCTTGCTGATGTCGTCACTTCTTTTTCTGGTAATCTCGTGAAAGAAATCTCCGCCGTGCTCAAACCCTAGCTTGAATTTCCCTCGATCCACTCTTTTCCTAGGTTTGTCCGTGTTGATCTTCGTTTAGTTGAGGCCGAGGTCGTATTATGATGGTAGTAACTGAACTGAACATCAATATTTACTTAAAAACTCAATTTGGCAATCGTCAAGGTTATTAATATTGTTATCCAATATTCTGTTCAATTTTTTTATATGCATATGCATCAATCTAGGATTAATACAAGATTATTTATTTCTTTTATGCTTATTTGATTTAGAATGTTTTTGTTGCTATATATAGATATAGTGATATGCAGAGTTTCACTTCATCTAAATCTGACATTTCCCATCAATGGAAAAAATGACAATGATGATCAAACTATACATTCCCCAAGTTACTGATGATCGAAAGCCAAAAATTGGGATGGACTTTGCGTCACTAGAGGAGACATTTTCATTCTATAACCAATATGCATGAGAAGCCGAATTTAATGCACGAATAAGCAATAGCAAGAAAAATAAGAGGACAAATGAAGTTGTCTAGAAATAATTTGTATGCTTTAAAGAAAGGCATATAGATGAAATGTGGTGGAATAAACAGGCAAAAGGTTATCAATGGAAAAAAGAACATGTGGTGAAGTTGTTAGTACTTATGGAATCAAAATATCTCCACAATGGTATGATATTGTCCACTTTGGGCCTAAACCCTCATGTCTTTGTTGTTGGGCTCTCCCCAAAAGGCCTCATACCAATGGAGATACTTTCCATCCATTTAACCCCATGATCTTTTCCATGTACTTTAGATGTGAGACTATGTTTGCACCCTTGCAATCCAACAATCCCCCCCTCAAACAAAGGACCACAGGCCCCCCTCAACGTCGTTTTTGATGTCTGAATCCTCGACCCACCAGGACTTTTTGCCCCTCGGTCCACCCGACCTACTAGGACTTCCCACCTAGCCGCAGCTAGGACTTTTTGCCCCTCGATCCACCCGACCTACTAGGACTTCCCACCTAGTTGCAACTAGGACTTTTTGCCCCTCGGTCCACCCGACCTACTAGGACTTCTCACCTGGTGTCTGGTCCTCTTAATTCAGACACGGGAGCACCCACTTCCTTTGTTAAGGTTCAAACCACATGGTTAGATTTGGATCATGGCTCATCCGGCGGTTAGTCCGGTGAAGAACGGTCTTGCTCTGATACCACTTGTTAGAACCAATGGAATCAAAATATTTTCACAATGGTATGATATTGTCCACTTTGGGCCTAAACCCTCATGGTTTTATTTTTGGGCTCTACCCAAAAGGCCTCATACCAATGGAGATACTTTCCATCCTTTTATCCCAATGATCTTTTCCATGTACTTTAGATGTGGGACTATATTTGCACCCTTGCAACCCAACAAAAGTTAGAACTGGTTGTAAGTCAAAGATTTCACTTGCCAAAGAACAAACTTGACCTAATTCTTAGACATATAAATCTCAAACTTAAGGGTTTGTTTACGAAAGTAGTCCAAAACATGTCAAAGACACCATTAGCTATCGCGGAGCTTAAAGGGTCTATCTGATTCAACATCACGAAGTAAGAAATAACACTTATAGGATCGTGAGATATCGTGATAGGATCCTTCCTGAGAAAATGATCGCTTTAGTATAACTAACTTGAAAGTAGGTGTCATGTTTGGGTTGATACATTGATATTGTTTGAGAAGAAATATTGGGTACCTCGGAATAGACTATCTTCATGCATATCGAATACAGAGGTAAGAGAAAGGTTACATTTAGGATGTCAACGATCATTACAGTGAGATTGAAGTCCAAGAATTGTTTCTAAAATTAATTTTCCTTATAAATTTTAATTTATTTTCTTAGTTCATTTTCTTTCACAACAACTCTTTCTCGATTTTGATTTATTTAGATAGTCTATTTTGTATTTGGATTAGTACTCGACTCTATGGTCCAAGAGGATAATATTATTACTTAACGACAATCGTGCACTTACAAAAATCACACATCATCTATCTAGTTTGTGTGTTAGTCTGATTATTGTCTGGTCTATCTATCTTTCTAGTCTATCGAGTTTATATATCTAGTCTATTTGGTATGTTTAATTTTTTTGTATAGTTTTATTTTTGAATAGTGTTCTATTTCTTGGTTTTTGTGCTTTGTTTCTAGTTTCTAATTCTTTTTTGGATTTGGCTCTAGTTTTAAAATTTTGGGTTATGGTTTTGGAATCTAGTTCTGATGTTTAAGTTCTGATTTTAAGTTCTAGTTTCTGATTTTTGGTTTCAGGGTTTTAGTTTCTAGGTTCTAGTTTTGGTTGCTATATTTTTTTTAGAATATGTGTTTTGGTTTTTGGGATCTAATTTCTTAATTTTGGTTTCTAATTTTCAGATTCTGGTTTTTCTATTTTGGGTTTTGGATTCTATGTTATGTGTTTTGATTTTAAGTCTTTGGGTTCTAAATTTTGTTCTCTATGTTCTGGTTCTTGAGTTTCTTGTTTTTTTATCTTTGGGTTTTGGTTCTATTATGGGTTTCAAATTCTTTTTTTTTGGGTTATGGTTTCTAGAGTTTTTGTTTTCTAAGTTCTACTTTCTTGAGTTTTTGGTCTTTGGTTTTTGGGTTCTAATTTTGTTATAGGTTTTGGCCGTTCAACGGCTAAATCAACAGTCAACACCTTACTCCAGTTAATTGCTAGTTAAAAATAGTTGACTGATGACGAGAAAAATATACAAAAACTATGCTCGACTAAAAGCTTTATAAAAGGAGGTTTAGCTTCTGTTCAGACTGCTCTCCGCTCCTGCTCTTTCTACTCATGACTTGTGCTCATAGGCTTACTCATCCAATGTTTCCAAAAGTGAAAGAAGAAGAGATTATCTCTCTAGGTTCTTCATTTTCTCTTCTTTTTTGTTTCATTGCTCCATTGATTTGTAATCTGTAAACCACTGCTGTAAGAGGTTTCTCCACCTTTGGATTTTATGTGAGAAGGAGAAAAATATTAATGGACCTTATAGTAGCAGCTTTGAGAGATTGTGAACCAAGTAAAGCCTTGGTATTTTGTGTTGAGTTGTGTTTCTTTCTTTGTGTTAAGAAAATTTATTGCGCCCGAGTTGACGTAATGAGAACTATTCATCCTCCTTTAGTTCACATCAGCCCCAATAGATAATAAATGTATAAAGGATAGTTAGTACCCCCCATGTGGAGTTTTGATATGGGGTCAAATAAGTTTGAAATTAGATCCAATTGTAGTTGACATGTGTGTCTAAGTGTATAGGGACTTAAGAGATCACACATGAAATCCAGATGGCGAACCTTGGCAGAAGATGCAAGCAAGCAAGAAGCATGGCATAGGAAAGGAGCTGACAGACTCAGTGCATCCAAGTAAGTGTAACACCCGTATTTTCTTTCTCCTAACAACTCAAGGGGTGTAACCAAGTTATTGGTTAGATTTAGAATATTTCATAAAGAGATAAGAGTTAATTATAAATTGTAACGCCCGAAAAATCTCAAAAATAATTTTAGAAATATTCTATAATTTTTCTAGAATTTTAGAATATTTTTCTGGAATTTTTAGATTAGCGGAAGTAGCAAAAACAAATAGAAGCGTAAAATGTCCGAGGCGGGATTTGAACTCGCGACCTTTAAGAATTTGTAGCTCTTAAAATATTTCCAATGACCAAGAGAGCCAGCAAATCTGTTCCAAAGAAGAAGGAACCGAAATTTAATTATAGGCGAGTTAGATTTAGAAATCACTTAAAATAAATAGGAAGGAAAAGGATTTCCCGAAAATTCTCAAAAATAAGTTTAGAAATATTCTATGATTTTTCTGGAATTTTAGAATATTTTTCTGGAATTTTTGAATTAGCAGAAGTAGCAAAAATAAATAAGAATAAAGTGTCTGAGGCGGGATTTGAACCCGCGACCTATAAAAATTTATAACTTTTAAAATATTTCCAATAACCAACTGTTCAACAGATCTGTTTCAAAAAAGAAGGAACCGAATTTTATTTATTGGCGAGTTAGGTCTAGGAATCACTTAATATAAATAGGAGGCTTAAGAGAGGGTTTTCATTATCTTCGAAAACCCTTCCCTCACCTCTCGCCCAGAATGCCGTCGCCCTCCTTTCTCCTCCCTCTCGGCGCCCCAAACCCGAAGAACGAGGAGTCCGTCCCCTAGGATCATAAGGAAGACTTCCGGAGAACTTCTTCTACAAGGACGCTCCTCTCCGCGAGAAGAACGCGTAGACATAGGAAGATCGCCGAGGAGAGTTTTTTTTCTCTAACGGAAGAATTGTAAGGAAATTAGCGCAGAAGGTAAGTACATCTCTCACCTGCAGTATGAGTAGTTCCGTTGTTTTCCGTATTTTTCCATAAACATGATTTTGTTAAAGCATATGCATGATTTTGTTAAAGCATATGTAAATAGTAGAATTGCATGATATAAGAAGTAAGATATTGTAATATGAAAGAAAGTACTTTATTTTGATGTTGACAAGTACCGGACCGTGAGGTGTCCAAGGGATGGGCTCCATAAGTTGCCCCTAGGCCGCGAGGTGCCTAGTACGCTCTAATCGGCTTCGGTGGCTAGCTACCCCGGACCGGTTAGGGATGCGCGCATTGGTACTTTGTCAGGGCCCAAATGATGGATGTTTAATATGTTTAATTATTATGAAATAGTATGTTTTGAAAATCCCCTCACATGTTTAGATATGAACATTCATGTTGCATAAATCAGTTATTACGAAGTTTTCTATGGTTTTTGTGAGTTAGATGATGTACTTACTAAGCGTTGCTTATAGTTTGCATTCCTCATATTGCAGATAAATGAAAGGAAAAGTTATAGGAAAGAGGAGGCAGCTGGAGAAGTGTTTGATGTGTGGTGTCGGCGGAACCGCGGAATAAGATCAAGAATTATATAAATGTTTATTTTATGTCCAAGAATTTATATTTATTTCTTTTAAAATCATACGAAGTCACCCAAACTAATACTTCTCCTGTTATGTGATTGGGGCAGTCTAGCAAAACTCCAAGCTTCAAAGTAAATCTCTCTATCTATTACCTGGGGAGACAGAAAAACCCTAGGGTCTGGGTAATGAGTATAAAATACTCAGTGGGATACAAGATAGAAGTGCACAACATATATATAAATAAACAAGGATATCAAAGGATATACAGTCTCTCCAAATGATACATAATGAAAAAGGTCAATACTACATAATAATTAATAGGAATCATGCAAATGCAATCAATGCATGTAATGTCACACAATGCAACAATCATATATCAAACAAGTGCAACAACCACACGTAAAGATGCAGTAAATAAACTACCAACAAATGCAGTAAAATAACCTACTAGCAAATGCATGCACATATGCAACACACATCACAGGAAACATGCATGGTCACTGTCTGCACTCGCCACCCCTAGACACCCACACAATGAACTGGGGCACACGACAGGACAACTACACACACTCCAACAATAAACCACTACACGTGAGTGGAGAACGAAAAAATATCACAGGGGAGCTATCTAGCTGCTTGATCACTGTCTGCACTCAACATCCCTAGACACCCACACAATGAACTGGGGCACACGACAGGAATCAACCACTCCAACAACAGACCAACTACACGTGAGGGGGAGGGGCAGTATCCCAGGAGAGCTATCTAGCTAGTCTTGGTCGCACCCACACAGTGCTATAATGCTCTCACTCCTGTACCACTATCAACAATGGTCTAGTGAGAGCCAACAACAACAATCAACAACACCTACTACTAGCATGTAGATGTTATGATGCACGGCTCAACAAATAATCACTACATCTACCATGATATACTCAACATCAATCAGACAAGTCATCACATATCAACAACAAATAAGGAGACTGTATTGAATACAATTAGATCATAGCAAAGGTCAACAGTGATGTATCATGCAACAAGTGTAGTAAGGATAACAACAAGATAACAGACATGTGTAGCAAGGATAACAACAAGATAACTAACAGTGAATTTATAATAAGTCATGCACTACAACAAAATCTATATTGACCAAGTACAGAAGTACGCACCTGACAGAACGAATGACGATATAAGAACCCCCAGAAATATAAACCTCTGTATATATAGAAGGATCAACAATCAGGGTCTTGCAATTTATAAAATGCAACACCACTAAATACAATAATATATTAAATTTTATCTAAAACTAACCTAATAATAATTCAATTAAAATTATAATCGAATTGGATTTATAATCCAATTGTTACATCTATAAATCCAACTAACCTAATCAAACCAATTAGAACTCATGCTCTACTTAACGACAACCGACCCAAAAGCCACCAAAAACACACACCATTAGATTAACCTAATCTAATCTCATCAATCACTGAACTGCAATCCAAATCAACCGAAACCCACATCAAATCATAATCCTACTGGAATCAAGGGTGAAGCCTTCAACAATTGAATCATCTAAAACCCATTACAGTAGAATCACAATCCACAACAACAGTACCTAATCTGCCCTAGCTCTAACCAATTTCCAATCTCTATGAATTCCACCAGAATCCAACAGAGCATCAACCCTAAACAAAATCCTAACAGGTCTAAAGTTCCAACAGAAATCGATCCAAAACTCAACAGCAACATACTAATCCCAATCGATTCCAACAGGGCAAAACCAATCCACCAAACAACCCTAACCATTACTGATCAATAACTTACCGAATTAATGAAGGCTCACCACAGATCTATTAACTCGAACAAAAGAAGCAAATCTGTGGTTCGATTCCCTAGCTAAAACATCGAAACCAAAAACCCGATCTCATCCTCAACCCGAACAAAACAAGCAAATCTAACCGGAATCAAGATAGGGAACTCACCTCCGATCGGATTTTATGAATGCCCTAGAAATCCAATGATCAAGAACTGCTTCATCTCTTGTGGTCGAATCCCAGCTCCGATTCCTTCATCGATCTGCTTCCACCAGTCGGTGAGCACATCAATGCCAGAAATCCGAAGGAATCCCACATGAAAACCACAAATCCGAATAGATTCCATCTTACCGATCAAGATCTATCCGAGCTCCTCCGTCACTTCACGTCGCACCAATTTCCACCCAAGCAGATCTAGTCACTCCTTGGCGAGAATCTGACTCGCCTGCCGAAGCTCTTGGTCGTCAGCGGTCCTCCACGACATCGGCACCAGTTGCGGACGAACACATTCCCGCGATCAGAAGAAGGAGAGGAAGAGAAGTCGCGACACGACTCGGGGAAGAAGATCGCGATCACTGTTTTAAACCGGATTCCTTACGGGTTAAGGGGTTTTGGGTTTAAAACCAGATCCAATAACCTTAATGGATCCAATAACTTTAATGGGTTGGATTTAGTTGGGCCGTAATTGGGCTATTCAATTTGGGCTGGCTTAATTGTGTTAAATCATTAAACCTAATTGAAACCTAACCCAATAAATACCTAGCCTTTAATGATAATTACTAGACCTAAAGTTAACCCTCTTAATCCTTGTTAACCAATTAGGGTTATTTATAATTAATCCCAGATTTCTCATATCTTACACACTGCATAAACAATTGGTATCAAAGCTGAACCGCTCAGCAAAACTAACCATTAACTAAGCAACTAGATCAAAAGGAATGACCAGATCAAACATCCACCCACCAAAGTTCGAGGGTGAATTCACCATCTAGAAGAGGAAAAGGGAGGTATTTTTCAAAATTGATTTTGAAATAATCCTATGTATTAAAAATAATTTCGAAGTGCCCAAGAACAAGGATAGAGAAGAACTCGATGAACTATGATAAATCAAAAAGCAACGAGACATGTTCACAGCCAATGGTAAGACAGAGTTTCATCTCCTTAATGTGTTACTTGTACAGGAACTCAACCGGATAGGCTACTACAATTGGACGAAAGACCTCTCAAAAAAGTTCCTAGAACTTTATGAAGGGACCCCAAACATAAAGCTAGCCAGAAGTGACTTGCTGAGGAATCAACTAACTCATCTCCAATTAGAAAAGGGAGAAAAGATGGCGCAACTACATGTAAAGCTTAAAGAGATAATCACCAGCCTCAACAACCTTGGACAAATAGTGACAAATCGAGATGCTCTTAAATATGCATTGAATGCATTTTCTAGAACCCAAGAATGGACTTCAATAGTGGACTCATATTACATCTCAAATCACTTAGAGGTAAGTACACTAGAAGAATTATTTTTGACCTTAGAATTACATGAATCTCGATGTGCAAAATTTAAAGACACAGAACTATCAAACAACAACATCGCTCTACAAGTTAAGAAGGATGACTCAAATTTGGACACATCCTTAGATGAAGAAGCATAACTGGTAAGCAAAATGAAAAAGTTTTTTTACATTTGACAAGTTTAATAAGAAACAGGCCTCAAGATTGCTAAGAAGAAAAGAGAAAAGAAGAGTAAGGTGCTTCAACTGTGATGAAGAAGGTCACATCAAGGATAACTGCCCCAAACTCAAGAAGATAACCAAAGAAAAGGGGAAAGCAAAGATGAAGCCGAAACACAAGAATCTGAGAGTAACTTGGTACGATTCTTCAGAAGATTCAGAGTCAGAGCAAATAGCTGGGCTTGCATTGATGGTGATGCAAGAAGAAGAATCAGAAGTAGGATTCAACGAAGCAATAATGCAGGAGGAACCTCAACCGATGAATTTGAAACAGTAAATGAGGTACATAACCTGCCTTCCAAACAACTTTACGATGCAATTAAAATGTTATCTAAGTTATTATGTAAAATAAGAAAAAATACATGGATTTAAAACAAATCAATATTGAGCTAGAAACTAAATTAGCTAGTTCATGTCAAGGAAGAAAATTAAAAATTAAAAATTAAAAATTGACAATCTAAAACTAAGAAACCAAGTAGATTCTTTAATATTAAGAAAATATTCTACTTATTAGATAAGTTGTATAGAGGACCACAATATAATTATTAAAATTTCAAGGGCTGAATCAGAAAAGTATCAAAATAGTTTATTTTAAAAAATATTTGATAAATCTAGAAGTTTCAAATGTATTTTGGATTCCAAAATCAATTTTTACTACTTAACTTTTTTTATTTCTATCAACTAAGAAATTATTTTTCTTATTTTATTTTATGGTTACTCAAAAATAATTTTTTTGAATATTTTGTATAAAATTTATTATTAAAATTATTTTTTGTGAAAATATGATATATTTTCTATCATCATATAAAATTTTAAAATTTTTGAATGATTGAATATTTTTAAAAAAATTATCAAACAAAAATCTTATTTTTGAAATTTGATAATTAATTAAAATGTATTTTCAATAAAATTAATATTTTATGATTAAGGAAATTCTAATCTATATCTGGTTAAAATTTTAGAAACTTTTATGGTCCAAAATATTTAGTATCATTTTTTTAACCCTAATGCTTTTTCTATTGTCAAAAGGGAGATAAATAGAAAATATAGAAATTATGCATCAATGTTGGGGGAGTAATATATTTTTTTGCATTATGCTTGGTCATGTTTTTTATTGTGTTTATTACTTACCCTAATTTCTAAACTTAGTTTGACCAACATTAAAAAGGAAGAAATTGTTAGTACCCAGTGTGAAGTTTTGATGTGTGGTTAAATAAGTTTGAAATTAGGTCATGTTGTAGTTGACACGTGTATCTAAGTGTACAGGGATTTGGGAGATCACACATGATATCCAAATGGTGAACCTTAGCAAAAGACACAAGCGAGCGAGAAGGATAACATAGGAAAGGAGCCGACGGGCTAGGTACATCCGAGGTATGAGGAGTTGGGGAAGAGTACTCCGGTAGAACATGAAAGATGCACAAGAGCGAGCCGGAAGGGCTTAGTACATCCAAGGGACAAGAAGCTAGAAGAAAAACGATGCAAGGTGACCAAAGCAGAATGGAGAACGGAAGAGGAAAATGATCAACGCAAAGTTGGTCATTCCAAGCGCTCAGATTCATTCAGGGTGCCTAAAAGTCCAAGCGCCCGGATCCATTCCGAGCGCCCAGATCCATTCTGAGTGCCCAGATATCCATTCCAAGTCAACGCAAGATGTTGCCGAAGTGGATGAAGATGAGTCTACATCAGCAGAGTCCAAGTGCCCGAAGAGGTTCTAAGCGCCCAGATCGCAAGGAGTCATCCAAACCCGTTAGCAAACTGTTGCCAGCAAAGTTGATTGGGTTCGATGAATTCAGGTTCTCGAAAGGCTTCTAGGTGCCCAGAGGTGCAACATCAACACAATGGTCAGATCGAAAAAAAAGCTATAAATAGAATAAAGCTCGAAGAACAATATACACGAATCGTTGCCATAGTTGATTGGGTTCGATGAATCCAGACGCTCAGAAGGCTTCTAGGCGCCTAAAGGTGTAACGTCAACACAACTGTCAGATCAAAGAAAAAGTTATAAATAGATTAAAGCTCGAAGAACCATGTACGCACTCGATTTTAATTGTTTCATTGAAACTATTTTAATCGTTTTGTTCTCAATCGTTATACGAGGCTTCTCCACCTCCGGATTATTTTCGACGAGGAGATTTTGATGAGTATTTTCAGAGTCTTGGACTAACAACCTAAGGGTGCACCAACAAGGATATGATAGAGAAATTAACGTGTGATGATAAGGAGAGAAGGAGAAATAAAATTATAACGGTAAAATTAATTATTCTAATTGGGATACTTGTAGATTTCAATTAAAAAAGAAAGGTGAAGATAATTTTATCATAGAAGAAGATAAAACACTATATCTAAAAATGCCTATTTGATAAAAGATGAAATAATTAAGAAATAAAAAAATAGAAGAAAAAATGATAAACTTTATAATATAATTGGTGACATAAAAAATAGAATAGACCCCCCAAAAAAAGCAATTGACAAGAACAAAGAAGGAAGATAGATAAATATCGCCTTATGTTATTGGAAGATAGATTTGCACAATGAACAAGTAACTTTGAGGTGAAGTAGATACAATTCTTTTGGAGTCATTGACATTTTGACGTCGACCAGGATAGCGATCATTCTGTGAGCAGAATTAATTTCGTTGATCGACTGCAAATGCCAGAATCAATCTTCTAAAACCTGTTGATTCGAAAGAATATCAAAAAATAGAAAAATAAATGGTACTATCAAAAATATTATTAAATCAAAAAATTTCACCTTAAACAATAACTGAACACATGCTTATAGAGATCAAAAACCCCAAGATGCAAAACAAAGAAAAAATCCTAACAGAAAGAAAAAATATCTTAATAGATTTAAAATACTAAAAATCTTAAAGGATCTCAAAATCCTAAAATACAAAAGATAAAAATTATAAAAAATACTCTAAATACCAAAAAACCCAAAAGTTACAAAAAAATTTATTAAAAGTAGTAATAAAAATCTTTGGATCCTCCTACATCAATTATTATGAATTGAAACGAACTCATTCTTGAGTTTAGAGTAGTGTCAAGCTAAGTGTCAGGTGGTAGTTCAGGAGGAAGATCTTTTGATATCAATTCGATAAAATCTACTAGCAGCTGCTGCACTTCTGCTTGTAAATTATGATCAAGGTAACCAAAGCTTCCCTTCACTACTGTGCTGACATGAGTGTCGTCCATTGCCAAGCCAGTTTTTAAAGTCCAAAATCTAAAACTTTGGCTACCCAATTTGCATCTAACAATATGCTTGT
Organism: Curcuma longa; assembly: GCF_044706935.1. Lineage (NCBI taxonomy): Eukaryota > Viridiplantae > Streptophyta > Magnoliopsida > Zingiberales > Zingiberaceae > Curcuma > Curcuma longa. The sequence continues at coordinate 2,327,912 of NC_133873.1, read as the reverse complement.
GATCTTAACATCTCGATGAATGATAGTGTAGGTTGCACCTATGTGAAGGTACTGTAGTTTGTGTGCAACCCCAATGCAGTCATGCATAACTTCTTCTCTGAATACATAACTCTTTACAGTGCAAAATATTTCTAGATAATCATATACACATCTTCTTCATTAGGAGATAAACTTTCTATCGGAGTAATTTTTAGTCTTACAAAAGTTTCTTGTTCAGGCTCTTTTCTAAGAATATCTGCTGCTACAAGATCAACATACTTGAAAACATCATTAACTTTTATCTATTTAGAAGAGGAAATAACTTCTGTACGTTTACATGTCTCCAATTCAGATCCAATCAAAAAATAATAAAAACTTTCAAGTTCAACATCACTCCATGCAATTTGATTATATCAAATGATCAACATCATCGACAACTTTTTTTATTTTATCATCATCATAAATTGGATCACTGACTATTTTGATCTTATCATTCATATCTTTCTCAAGAAAAATTTTATCCAAATTAAAATTAAAGAACTTACCACCTTTAAGATCGCATACTATGATTACAGTGTGAGTGTTCCTCAGTTGGAACTTTCTGTCATGATCTCGACCACGTATCTCACGATCTTTAAGATCTCGCACCACTAGACGATGTGATAACTTCATGACTTATCTCTGTAGATCTTCGATGAGCTCGTATGGTATGCATTGATCTTGGTGTGAGACTTCCTCAACCTAAACATGTCTTCCACAACCATGACCATGAGACCATCCATGGGATCTAGAGCTTTGATATCAATTAACGTCGAACAAGATAGCGACTATCATGCAGGTTGAATTGATTTCGTTGATCGACTACGCATGTCGGAGATCAATCTTCTAAAATATGTTGATTCGAAAGAATAATAGAAAATAAAAAAATAAAAGACATTGCCAAAAATATTATTAAATAAAAAAATCAACTTAGACATTAACTAAACAAACGCTTTCAAAACCCTAAGATGCAAAAAAAATCTAATCAGAAAGGAAAAATCTCTTAACAAAATTCTAAAAATTCTAAACGAACTCAAAATCATAAAATACAAAAGATAGAAATTATCAAAAATACTCTAAATACCAAAAAACTTAAAAATTATCAAAAATAAAAATTATTAAAAATAGTGATAAAAATCTTCGAAACCTCTTGTATCATATTTGTGATCTAAGATTTAAGGAAAAATCATGACTTAGTGTTTTAGATTTAAAGTTTAGGGAAAATAATGATTTAGGGTTCATAAAACTTTGATACTAAGTTGAAAATTAAAATTATATTAATTCTTAAAGTGTTTATGCATCTAATACATAAAATCCTAACCCCTTTTATTCATTAATGGCACGACCTTATTCTTCTTAATAATAACATTTATTTAAAAACTAAATTAAATTCTCTATAAAAAATTAAAAAAAAAAAACCTACACTATTATATTTTTTTATCCTTTGTAAAAATATAATAAAAATATATTAGAAATTTCAAAACGTCGGTCTCATATAAATATATAGTTATTGTACAACAAGAGGATACACAAGAATGCTAGAGTCTAGTGCCGTCCTGCATTGATGGTCAATCAATACACATGTTTGTATTCCAATTAGTGCATTGATAATCACTCATTTATGGTTGCATTCATTTCTTGTTCATTGTTCCAATTACGTTGATTAATAACTTGCCTAAGGCTTTAACTGCCCATTAATTCATTCCTGTAGAACGAGGGGTGAAAATGGCGTTTTAGCCACAGTTGAATCTTCACATGTGCATATATATACACACACTCAGTGAGCATTCAGTATAAATTAATATTTTTTTAAAAAAAATAATTTAGAAGTTAGAGTTTGGGGTTTAGTGTTTAGAATAAAGAAAGTGGATTTTTTTTAATATTAATTTATACTAGGTGTTATATATAAGATTTTGATATGTTGCACATCTTATATTGCACACCCATAAACATCATGTGTTTTTTTTTTCTTTTTTTTTAGAGTTTAATATTTAGGATTTAAGGTTTAGGGTTTATGATTTAGGATATAAGATATAATATTTAGGATAAAGGAAGTGACAAACAAAAAATACAGATGGTGCTTACAGGCCTGATATTTAGCATAAAGATGTGCAGTCCCTGCACATCCATTTATGGACAACCCATGAGCATCTAGTGTTAAATTTTTTTAAATTTAAAATTTTTTTGGGATTTAGGATTTAGACTAAAGGAAATGAAAATTGAAAAAATAACATTAGGTGGTCACATGTTGTCTGTAAATGAATGTGTAGGGTAACAAAACTCTCTATATATATTCCATGCAAAAACATAAATATTTCATTAATATTGGATAATCTGACTTATTTTGTTTATAACAAATCTTATGCAGAGCATTTTAATGATAAAGGATATTTATGAAAAATAAGTCATTTTATAGTGGATGTAAAGATGTGGAGATGAAACACAAGTATTCAAGTAATATAAAATAATGAGGTAATATGTATATTAAAAAGGGTTAATGTAAGTAACAAAATTTATAGCAAGTGACAAAACAAAATTAAAAATATTGAAAGTGTACTAAATTGTATTTTATTTTTCAAATAACAATGTGAATTTATGCCACTAGTGGTAGAAATATATAGGAGGTAAGTATAAGGTAGAAGATGTCAATAGGGGAACTAGTAGAAAACCTTCTAATAAGAATTTGTGTTTATTTGGTCCATAGGAATAGCTAATTTTTAATTTTCTAGAAATGATTGCTCCTTAACAATTTCATTCTTCAAAAATATATTCTCAACTTATTAAAACTAAAAAAAATATGTATTATAAATGAACAAAAGAAAGCTAAATATTTTGAGTGGGCTAGTAGCATTAAAGGGACTAGATGAATGGACTACATGGTTTGATCAATCAAATGTAATAGATAACCAATTGGATCCCTTAGGTCAAATGGTACAAACGGGTTGGATTAGTTTGGTGATTTAGAGGAGGGGGTTGTGGTAGAGTTAGCTATTGAGTTGGTTGCTAAGTGGATATTGGTCATGTTGATTGGATTGAGTTGGCAAAGCAAATAGGCTAAGTTGATTAAGCCTCTTGGATTGGTCAAACCAAATGCGATAATTTGGTCAATCAAATCAATAAAGGTGGTCAAGTTGGTTGGATAGATTATGAAGGCTAGACATATCAAGATTACTCACAATGGAAGGTAACATACAATGGAATTTACCAAATTATAATTTTTGCATATGTTTATTTTTCCTATAATGTTAAATCATACTAAAATAATATTTGGAAGGCAATGATGGATATAATTCATTTTACCTTGTGAAGACGTGTTTAATAATATATCCACTTTTTTCATGCAGTCGATTAATTAGGACAATCGAGTAGATTGATGACCCACAAGTTCTCTCTATAAATAGCAATCAAAGTCACTTTGAACAAGAGATTATTGATCATGTCTACTACTAAATCTATGCTAACATTGCTTTTGGTCTTTTGTAATGAAGTCTTGTAATCAACCTCAAAGAAAAGTTACTTTTATAAGGTCTATTTGCTTTCTATATTTGTAGTTTTTCTCTTGTACTTCATTCCTAAACTCATAAAAGAAAACTATTTCTATATGAGATTTCTCGACTTCTAAAAAGGAGGAATCAATCAATTAGTGATTTCAAGGAATGATTCGTTTAACGAGTCCTAGACTATGGAATACAAGTCTAGGAGTTTCAAATCATATAAATTAAAACACCTATGCTAATATTATATATTTATTTTATATCTTTTATCCTGTATTATTTTTGGTATTTGAATTGTTTATTAATTTGTGTTAAAGTTTTGCAAGATCTAGAAAAGAAGCAATTAAATTTATAAGTAGCATTTATTCACCCCCATCTAAACGCACAACAATCTTTAACAATATGATCTTTCCAACTCAACACAAAGGTACTATCATTCATTGTGACAATGAAAGACAAGATGGTAAGCTGTAAGTGACAGAAACTTTAGTGTTGGCAAGGACTATCCAAAAGATGAGAGAGATGAGTCTTGCAATTAATGCTTTATTGTCCCATAATTAAAAACCAAAGATGTTATATGATTATTTCTTCCTTACTTAAATCTCACCCTAGTTCTTTTATTTATAGTCTAAGTTTTAATCATAGTCATTAGATCTAACTAATTAGTTAGAGAAAAATTCTCAACTCACTGAGCAAGCAAACCAATAGGCTAATCAAGCTTGTCGGTATATGGTTGATTGGTCAAAACCAATTGAGCAAATTGTATGATCTAGATAAAATTACTATATTACTATGCATTTATAATGATAATTTCGGTTGATAAAATTACTATAGTTATATGAAACTTTATGATATGTTGGCACAATATCCTTAAACCTAACTTTGTATTCTAAATTTTTCTTGTCTTTGGATGGTTCTTGCCTATCTAAACTTAGATCTTATTTCTTTGACCTTTTAAACATATTTTTCATCTTGCGTCTTGATCTCAAGACTTGATTTCAACCTCAAAATCATTAATTCTTAATTTTTAATGGATGTCTTGGTTATTTCTTTTTCTAGATATATGTCTAATCTTCTTAAGAATTTTTTTTAAATCCTTCCTATCCTTAGGTGGAGTTGTTCTAGTATGATATGATCTAAAGTTATCTTTAAAATTATCATGCTTCCTATTTTAATGATAATAAACTCTAAATTCATAAAACTTATTTTTAGCATGCTTTTTATCATAAGACAAGAGAATTGCATTATGAAATAATACCTTAGAAGCTTATGCTAGTGAAATGATACTTTTGCACCCACTTAGGAGAAGATTTGACCATTAAAATGATTATAGTTAATGATCCATTTGACTGGAAGCACTTTCAATCGGTTGGTGATTGAGTCAGCCAAATAGTCGACTTAAGAATGATTAGTTGATGAATAAAATATTTTTATCAATGGATGAGTCGAATGTACAATTAACTAATCTAAAATCAATCAATAGACAATATATTCCAATCGAGTGATGGTATTTGAGCAACTTGGTAGTTGCTCAAGCTGATCAACTAGTGAATCATTTATTTTTATTCATGGTTGAGTCAATTAGACAATCTACTAATCTAGCATCAATGACTGATGACCTAATATATAGAAAATTGGAGATAGCCATTATCTGACAAGGTAAAGTACCAACGATTGGATAACCAAAGAGCTACAAGAGAACAACCCACTGATGGCGGAATCCATAGAACAATTGATTGATGGTGAAATCCAATTGATTGGGGTAGTCATCAATCCAATTGTTACAATTAAGAACCCTATCAACTAATGGTAGATCTAGTTGACTGAACAATGACAGAGTAGCATATCAAAAAGTGAATGTTGAACAAATTAAAGTGTGTAAAAAGAGAACCAAGAGGAGTGACTAGGAACCAACATTAACAAAATATCTTTGTTATAATTGGAGCTCTCTAGTTCTCTATCTCAATCTTTAAACTTCTATTATAATATCTTTGTAAAGAATTTGTAAAAGGATTCTCTACCTTTAGTATAAAAGTTTGAAAAGGAGAAAAGTTTGTGGGTCTTTCAGGAGTGACTCACTGATGATAAGTCATGGAGTAGAATGAGGATTTTGAACCGCATTACATCATGATTAACATTGATATATTTTGATTATTCTTTTTATTTCCATTATACAAACCAATTGTAATTGACTGCTATGCTATTAGTAAGAATACAAGCTAACATCATAGGAAGACTTACGATTATTTATTTAATTTCCCCTCTAGTTATTCGGCCATCTAATATATCGACCCCAATAGTATTCAGCTAAGATTATTAATACTTCCTAAATAACAATTCCATTGGATAATTTTCATAGATGTGACTTTGCTTTAATGCAAGAAACAAAATTGCGAAATGGCAATGAAATTAGACTTATGTTTCTCAGAGTAGTTCAATCACTTTAAATGCTTATCAAGGGCTTTAAAGGTTTATCTAGGGGACTACTACTTGTACTTATAGCTCAACTCAAAATCATAAATAATTTCATAAGAACAATAAGATGTAGTGGTGTTCAAGCCTCTTTTAGCTGTCAAGTCATTTCAACCAACAATTTAATGGTCAAAAGAGCTTAAAATTATAGACAAAGAACCTAAATAGATTTAGAAGACTAATAGTGACTATATGACGTGAATCCTAACCCTTTTTAGTTATTAAGGTATTTTGGCCAAAATTACTTGATAATTAAAAAAGAGCTCAAATTCATGAATACAATAGTGATCATATGATATGAAATCATGATCATTTTGTTGTTAAGGTAAAAATACAATGGTGTCTATATAACACGAATTCGAGCCCTTTTTGCTTGTCGAGGTAAACAACTTGACTAAAAAAAGCTTTAAAATTATAATAAAATCCATAAATAGTTTTAGGAAATCAATATATAGGAATACAATGATACTAATGTAGCATCAATTTGAACCCTTTTGATTGTCAAGCAATTTAAAAGATCTTAATGATTATAAAGGGTTCGGAATCACAAACAAAAGAGCACAAACACTTTTAAAAAATCACTAGAAATGCATTGGTGTTCATTTTACATGATTCTAAGTCTTCTTTTTTTTATGTCAATCACTTTAACTAAAATAGCTTAATGGTAAAAAAAGAGCTCAAAATCATGCATATAAATTTATATAAACAGTGTCATAAAACAAATGAATAAGAATACAATATAATATCCATAGGACATGAATCCTAACTTTTTTTTGACTGTTAAACCATTTTAGTCAAAATAATTTGATGGCCAAATAGGATTTTTCTACCATTTTTTGAGTCCTCTTGCATGATTCAAGAGAAAGGGTCTGACATCTCAAATCGGCATGAGATTTGCAGCCGGAATAATAATCTAAAAGAGGAGTTGAGAAAGATGAGGAGAAAAGTGTGTAACCCGGTCCTAATAAATATGAAATAGTGATGTACTATTTGCATACTATTCAATTTTAGGTGCACAATTCATTAAAAAGTTGTCCTTGATGAGAAATTTGCAGGGCTACAGCATTTCTCATCATGGAGAATCAAACTATTAATCAATTCCAAAGGAAAATGGCTTTAGCGTGACGAGTTTCCGAGGTACTTTGAGTACTCAAAGACAGTGGTTGGGAGTTGGCTTGCGGAATTATCCACTTAACTCTTTATTTAATAAGCAACATGCCACTTGATAGTGATATTAATCATCTTTCTTCGTTCTTCAATACAACATTAAGGATATTTCATGGCTTGCATTAAAGCTATTAATTAGGGCACAACAAGGTAGTACTACCTTAATTAGGTTAATCTACTCAAACGCCCTCTATGATTAAGAGTAGCCAAAGGATATATCTATTTATTATTTTTATTAAAATAACATATATTTTTTCAAAACAACCCCTTGATTGTAGAGTGCGATCTATTTTATAAAGTAAATTATGATCACTTTTTTATGATAAAACTATGGATGATAATTATATATTTTGTGATGAAAAAATTTTAGACTATGTAATGTTATATTATAAAATAATATTAATCAATAATAATAATTAAATTGTTAGTATTTTTTAACTATGAATTATTATTCCAAAAAAATTAGTTATAAATTAATAAATATAGTAATGAAAATTTTTTTTTCCATTGATTTGATTTCTTAGATGTGCTTAGGGTACTATAAGCTCATAATTATATAGTAATGGCTAAAATCTTAATTTACTTTTGAAAGCCAACATTGAGTTGTAAATCAGATTGCACTTTAAGAAACAAATGAGACAGAAACTAACTTTTATGAATTAACTTATGATCAAATTATTTATCGAAATAACTAAAGCTAATAATAGTCAAAATAGGAATTTTGGCCATTATTACCATCTAAATTTCTTAAGCATAACTTATCATGTTCTTTGTATTTTAAAAATAATTAAATTGATGAAGAATCAAGTCGCAATATGATTTATAATCAGTTTGTGTAAAATTTAAGTTTTAATCACTTTAAAATGAGCTTCTAAATACCCTAAATATATAGAACATTGATACTTATTTACAAAAAAAAACAGTATTTTAATAAAAGATACAACCATAAAATATTTTATAAATTAACTTGTGCTAATTCCAATCAAGTTTCAATCTGTAGAGTTTATTTTAATAAAAATAGTTTGTTCTTTCGTACAATTGCTGTTCACAGGATTTAGTGCATATATATATATATATATCTAGCTGCTGAGTTATCTGAGAAGCATTTGGATACTTATTAATTGTCATACAGCCATTTGCACAGCATCCTGCTTTCCACTTTCGAGCATTGCTCAAACTCTAGCAGATCATGAAAATCAAATATAATCGACGCGAAGTATGATGAAGAAGATTTGAGCCGTACGTCGGTCCAAGTTTACCTAGCAAATTAAATTAAACCATATAGACCCACGTTAACTATTATAGCACAGTTTGTGCTACAGGAGCTCTGAAAATCATGGGGTCAATACTACTCTACTACCCCTCCATGGTCATTAGAGCATCGTTTTACACGAGATCAGGTTAGGTATTCTGTCTGGAGACCCACCGTGGAAATGTTATATTGTGTGCAGAGCCAAGTAATGATAATTTATAAGGCACCTTAAATGCCAGTGATAGTTAAGTCCTTGAAACCGGCCAGCCGGTTCACAGAATTCCCCCAGCTACTATGTAGGCAGAGGGAGGGACCAACCTCGATCGCCAATTATATTTGCATTCATTCTTCATTGGAAGTTAGTTAAGATTGATTACAAATCATAATGCATGCGTGTGTATAAATATATCTATAGAGGGAAGACCATACATGCATGGTGTTTGTACAGATTAAAGAGAAAGGTTCAGTTACGATTGCTCTATATATGACGTCTCTTCCCTCTTGGTTTCCAAACCCTACGTGATATATGGATTGGAGTCAAACTCACTTTTGTACCTGTTTAATTTTCTTCATGATCTCGAGCTTGATCTTCCTTGTCTACCCAATTCCAACCTAAGATTTCTAAATTCTGCGCGTATATATATATATACACACACGCACGCACACAGAGGACTGCTGGATTGGTTGGAGTTCATGAGATGGAACGTCCGGCTGCGAATTCCTCCGGCGCTGATCCTTCGGTGGCGTGCGTGGTGAAGGAGCACATGTTCGACAAGGTGGTGACGCCGAGCGACGTGGGGAAGCTCAACCGGCTGGTCATCCCCAAGCAATACGCGGAGAAGTACCTCCCGCTGGATGGGGAGAGCGAGCGAGGCGGCGCGGCGTCGCCGGAGACCAAGAAGATGGGGCTGCTGCTCAGCTTCGAGGACCGCAGCGGCAAGTCCTGGCGCTTCCGCTACTCCTACTGGAACAGCAGCCAGAGCTACGTGATCACCAAGGGGTGGAGCCGCTTCGTCAAGGAGAAGGGCCTCAGCGCCGGGGACACCGTCTCCTTCTCGCGCGGCGCCGGCTGCAAGGCAGCGCGGCGCCGACTCTTCATCGACCTGAAGCGCCGCCCGCTCCAGCCTGCCGTCTTCCACTACTCTCACGGCTTCACCAACGGCATTCCGCTCCCGCTCCAACTCCCGGGCGGATCCATGGCCTCTCCTTTCATCGCCTGCGGCCACGACTGGCGTGCGCGTACTTCCCTCTACAACATCAACTGGTTAGCACCGGCCGCCGCCTTGCCGCCCAAGCTGAATCTGCATCCGGCACCCGGCGGCGCAACAATGACGTCGTCGCCGGCTCTCGGTCCTCGTTCGAAACGGCTGAGGTTGTTCGGGGTCGACCTCGATCTCCCCGAGTCCCTACCGCAGTAGCTAGCTAGTGATGGAAGCAATCACTAAATCTAGCTAGCCACTTAGTTAATAGTGATCGAATCTAATTAGAGGAAGCATGCATGCCTAGTTATATTTTGTCTTCTGATCAATTTCATGAGAACTGGAATAGCATGCACAAGAACAAATGTATCCACTGATCGATCATGTTACAATTGCACCATTTCCTTTAATTTCATATCTCTCTCTCTATATATCCAGCCTAATATAAGAATTTCGCATCTCGATCACAAGTATATATATATATATATATATATATATATATTATTGTGAGCAATTAAGGTTTTCATGTAAGAAAGATCTGATCGACTCCTTTCATGTTAATTTATCGACATATACACAGATGCCATTTATATGCACTGAAGTGCGTGCAAATTATTAATACAACATGCTTCACTTTTTGAAGCAAATAATGAAAGCGAGTAGATTGATGGGTTAACTTTCTACTATATATGTTTTGGTAACAGATGCACTTCAGATAGATACTTCACATCAAACACAACCTAACAGTACATCACATGCATGTGCAGATTAGCTAGCTAGCTAGATTTTCACTGAGATTGCATGGATTGGATTGGGGGATCTACTTCTTTGGCATAGTATCTGAAGCAAGTATTATTGTCTGGTCACTTTTACATCTGAAATTTACTAGTTCAGTTTATTATTGTGTAAGGAAGTTGATTAACCCACCGGCTCTACTACGTACGTACTGCATGCAAACGCACAGTAATCTCCTGCTGGACAGCGTACGTTTGCCCGACTTGTTCAAGCGACTACTGGTTCTGTCGGCCGACTTCAGGTGGGTTAATTAGTTTAAAATAGCAAATAAAAATATTTTGCATATGAAATTTTGTGACTCCTGAGCTAATAATAGTTTGGAGAAAGAACCCGATAAAGAAATTAGATGAGTTATAGATATTTATATAAAAGTACCGTCCAGTGCACTAAGTTTTCGTCAATACAGGATTCCAAAGAAGGATAAAGTCATATTTGATCTATTACATATATAGTCTTACCTTATATTTTATGATAGACTATTTCCGTGATTCGAACTTATGATCTCAAGATTACATAGTAGTAATTTTACCGTAATACAAAGACTCCCGCTTCAAACATAGATATTTATATATACTCTGATAATTTGTAGTGGTAAATCATGAACTCTCTGTATGTTGGCACGCATGACAATAAAATATATCAAAATTTCTGACTAAGATTTTGGTCGACAAACTCTAATGATGAATTACTCATCTTGATTTTTTTTAAAAGTTGTCATCAGTAAACCTTGTTTTTCTTAGTCAGAGCTATACTAGCTATAGTGTGAGGATTTCTTTCATTGTGACAATATATCATAATGGTTGAAACTCTAGTGACATAATGTTTTGTTTTGTTTTGATTCTAATTTATTGTTTTCTTTTTGATGTTGTTGTTCCTAAAATTTTGAGACATTCATTGTCAATTATTCTTGCATTGGTGTGATTTTAGTAATAGACACCGCTGATATATTGTTTGGATCTCATATTTAAGAACACATTAAGAGGGCAATAAGAAAGTTTTCGCTATGTACTAACACATTGTATATGAGCACGACGATTGAACAAACACGATCGAATTAGATGACATTGTGAATCGCTATTCATCCCGCCTCTAGCGATATCAACTATCCCAAGAATTAGGACCCATTCTTGCCTAATATATGGTTGACTTCAACCTACCATGAGCACCTGGTCAACCTTGACCTGATAGGACTTCACTTGTCTAGCACTCTATCAATCTTGACTTGCCAGAACTTCTCGTCTCATGCCTAGTATTAATCAACTTTGACATGTTAAGACTTCTCCATTATCAAATATTCAATCCTCCTTGACTTATTTGTACTTTTGGTCTCATGTCTAATATTAGGCCAACCTTAACCTGTTAGAACTTCATCATTGTCAAATATTTGGTCCTCCTTAACCTGTTTAGACTTCATCATTGTCAAACATCCTATCCTCCTTGACTTGTTTAGACTCACATTCTTACTCCTAATATTCGGTCCTCCATGACCTGTCAAGACTTTTATCATTGTCAAGTATCCAATCAACCTTTATCTTCTTGGACTTAACCCTTGTCATCTCCCTGTTTAACTTCAAACTATCAAGTGTTTAATTAATCATGATCCACTTGGATTTCACTTTTACTAATTCTCTGTTGGACTTCTAACTGTCAAGTATTTGATCAACCATGACTCACTTAGAATTTTCCACTATCAAGTATTCAGTCAATTTTAACCTATTTGACTTTTCATTTAACCATCAAACATCGAAACTCAAATCAATCTTGGTCAACTATGACCTGGATCGATTATACCAACAATTTTCCCATCCAATAATCTCTCCTTTTACTTGATATCTCACTCTCAACCATCAAACATATTAATCAAATATCGTAACTTAACAATCTCCCTAACTCGGCTTATCAATCTTGACTAGAGGTCGATTACATCAATAAAAGATCACATCTATAGAATAACTAAAGTGAGAAAGAGGAAAATAAGAATTTTTTCTCAAATAAGATGTATATATTAAAGATGAATGTAATTGCTAGGGTATTAGTAAATGATGAGGAAATAAAATAGCGATAGAAGAGATAATTTTATTAAAATTTTAATGAAGATTTAGGTGACCAACTTAACTTAAGTAATTTAAGTAGCTCAGAGGAGTATAAACATTTAAATTTTTATTGTAGATTTTAAATTTAAAAGTGGAACAAACTTTAAATGGAATGTAAGATGGAAAAGTAATTGGATCATATGATATTCAATAGAGTTATGGTATTGTCTAAGGAAGTCGAGTATTGAATGACTTATGAAATTATTCAATCTGATATTGAAAACGAAAAAAATTGATTAGTGGAGAGTAAGTACTCTAGTCCTCCTGTATAAAAATAAAAGATATTTACAAAATTATATAAATTATAGGAGTATTAAGTTAATTAGACGGGTCACCCCATGACGAGATAGGTCGATCCACCAAAAATCCATCATCTAGCGGGGCAAGGCGAGGTGGGCTGGGAAATCTGCAACCTAGCCCAACCCAAGTTAGGTTGCGGGTTATGTAGGTCAACCCATGAGTCTATCAAAAAATAAAAAATATATAGAAAAGGTTAAAATTTTTAAGTTTGAGTTACGAATTAGGCAGGTCAGCCCATAAGCTCATTGAGTTTTGGAAAAAAAAATTCTTCTCAACCCGCGGGCCAACCTGAGCCTATTGGGATCGCCCCGGTGCAATGCGCGTGTTTACACGTTTCGAAAACGTGCGCAGCGGAAATGTATAAATAATTAAAAGTAATTATTACATAACACACGCATGCATAATAGAAAATAATAGTGTACAAGGCATAGCAGGAAATTAAAATTTTCAGAATAAAATATTATTCTAAACGTGTACCTCGCTGATGATGACGTTGAGCGGTGTTGGTATCAATCGAGCAGTCCTTGTCGAAGTCCCACCTCTATTGGTGATCCACGCTAAACTCTCGTATGGATGGCTTCGGAAGCTACGAATTGCGTCATCGTCTTAGAAATTAGCCGATGATCGATGACGATCGAATCAAAAGAAACCTTGTTCCGGAACTATGCAACAACGTTTGTCACGACCATTTCGAAGCTTTCTAACTATCACCAGAAATCATATTCTCGATGTAATTTTTGGTGGTCAACTATTGACCACCAATTTAGGACAAACAACCGAAAAACCTTTTCGGCGATGATGGAATAATTGTACGAACAAACTTCACAAGCTTCCGATTGCTAATCATGTCATTAATACACAACTTCTCCGGTGACTAGAAACAATTTCTGACAATAGAGAATCTTTCGATGGTCAACGATAGAAATCAACACAAAACTCCGGTCGATATATCCTGACAATAATTTGACGGTTATTTTGACAAACGATTTCACAAATTGCTCGCGATGAAAGAAAATCAAATCAAGGTATTTTCCTTCCTTCTACACACGGCTAGAAATAGGAGAAAGAGAGCTTCTTCAAGACTTCTCCGGCAGACAGCTTCATGGTCAGCAGCCACCAACGCCCGGGAGAAGCGAGGGGTTTCGGCGTTGCTCGTGATCGGGAAGCCAATAACAGTAGGCAAGCCGCCCACCAGGGTTCCGGCGATCCTCCACCCGAAGAAGACGGCGGCGGCGGCACTCGTACAGGAGGAAGAAGAAGACGCCTTGGTTTCCAAACTCCTCCTATCGGCGGATGGCACTCGGGCTCATCCCACCGGCGACGCAAAGTAGCAACGCCGGGTTCTTCCTGCCGGCTATGCGAAGATGCAGCGGCGGCGGACGGCTAGTGGAGAAGAATGGCAGCCCGACTCCCCTGTTTTCCCCTTTGCCCTCTCGCGATTCTTCCACTAGAACGGCAGAATCGGGATCATGCCTCACGCGATCGGCGACGACGGTGGTTTGGTCCGGCGACGCCCTCGTGCGAACGGGAGGAAGAAGAAGAAGACGTCGGCAGAGGGCGGCGCGTCACGGGGAGCTACGGGTAGAGCCATCAAACGGGCCAACCCACGGTGGGGCGGTTCAACCCATAACGGGCCCATCATTTGGCGGGGCGGGACGGGCCGACCCACTAATTGAGCGAGTTGCGAAATCTCCAACCCAACCCAACTCAAGGCAGGCCGCGGGTTAGGCGGGCCAACCCGTGGGCCTGTTAAAAAATAAAAAAATATTAAAAATTTTAATTTTTAATTATAATTTAAATTGATTAAGTTGAAAATTTTAAGTGTAAATTATAATTTTTAAGTTTAAATTGTAATTTAAATGTATCAAACTCACTAATTTATTGAGTTTTCTACTTTAATTTTAAAATTTAAAATAAATAAATAAACTTTCTCAACCCGCGGGCTAACACAAGCCCGCCGCGGGCCAATCCACGCGGGTCGCGGGCCTAGGTGGGCTAATCAATCTGAACCCATCTTAAAATGTGTTGATAAAATTTCAATCCAATCCGCCTAAATTACTTAGCGGGCGGGCCAACCCAGCGGGCTTAACCCAAATTGACGGTTATAGCTATGGGACAGGGGCGCTGCGGGTTAATTCGTGCAATCGTTATTAACGAGGTGTAATAGTGTTTTTAATTAAAACACTAGGTTTTAATTAAATCCTAAACCCTGGGTTTTATTTCCTACAGCCAAAAATCAAAAAATCAAAATCCTAATTTGGGTTGAACCGGACAGGATCACTGTAGTGAACCGATTCACTTTTGATTTATTTGGTTCAATAACCAAACGACCTCCGATTTGATCCAAAGTAATTTTGTTCAATTCGTCTTCACAAGATGAAGCTTCTCATCATATCCATTTTGTCAAAACCTCTTCCATCATGAACCAAACCACGTTGGTTCAATTTAGTTCAAAATCAAATTATTTGATTCACTAACCAAATGACCTCTGATTTGAACAAAATCAATTTCGTTCATTTCATCTTCGTAAGACGAGTTCCATCGTTTTGTCCATTGTCTGGTCCAACCAGATTTTATTTCTCTCGTTCTGAGAATTTATTTCTCAAACTTGATTTAATTTCTTCGGAGAACTAATTATAGTGCGTGTGATCCAATAGGTTTCCGATTATGTTGGTCGTCCGTAATTAACCATTAATTACAGAACGATCATGAGTGGCACCTAGTAGTACATTATGATCCCCAATTGATTGAAAAATCAATGATTGATTTCAGAACATCTTCTAAACCCTTCAGCAACTACACTGAATCGTACCTCGTTCTTTTTACCGTCTTATACCCGCTTGGTTCAGAACATAGTCTATGTGTCGGTCCCCACTAGGCTAACTACGTCACACTTAGCCCAAGCTGCTTTCTTGTCCTGTGGATTCAAGTTACTTGCACATGCATCCAAGATTGCCATACTCTTGACATATAATGCTTTGACCAAAGACTTTTAATAACAATCCTGACAAGCGATAGCAAGGTATACATCTTCTTTTCTAAGGAGTGGTGAATCCTCTATGGGTTATTCAAACACCTTCGGGCACTTCAACTTATATCCAATCATCTCGGGTCCACACCTCCTTAGAGATGTTTGCTTAAGATGTCAAAGTATAAGCCTCCATGACCAAGGTGACTTGAATACCGCAAGTCAAAGGAAACTCGCATTTAAGCTGCACTGAGATCTTCATTGACATACGCATAGAACCATATGAAGTATCAAGGTAGGTCACTCCAATGAACTAGTTACTTTTAACTAACATCCACGTTTAACTCTTAACATCTAATGTCTCCAACAGTGATATCAGTTGCTTGCTAATCAAGGAGTTCAAAACGTACTAGTCTCGACAGAATCGATGACGTCCGTACTCATCAATTCCTCGACTAGGGATAATTTCAATACATTTATAATTGCGCATGTAGAGACGTTCACGAGTTGTGATCCAATCACAAATTCTCTCATACTATGAATCGTATTGTAGACATTCAGTATTAATTTGAGTTTAAGATCCAATCAAACACATATGGAAAGTGCACTCAAATAGTGAATTGCTATTTATCCAATAAATAGTATAACCGTAAGGCGATAGCATTTCCTCGAACACCTAGCGAACACCAAAATAAATGCGCTGCTGCTTCTTCTATTTTTGTCCTTTTTCTTTTGATAATTCCATTTGGGATTGCGAATATGTAGCAGCAGTTCATACAAGCTATGCTTAAAATGTTGCATAAATGCCATTTTAAACACCTGAAGGTCTTCGAACACCCCTCAAATTTAACAGAGTCCACCACGAGTCGACCTGTTACTCGTGCGGGATGACCTATTTATGCCTATTTTTAAATGAGTTGATAAATTCACGAGTTGTGATCCAATCATAAATTCTCTTATGCTATAAATCGTATTGCGGACATTCAGTATTTGAATTTAAGACTCAATCAAACACATATGGAAAGTATACTCAAATAGTGAATTGCTATTTATCCAATAAATAGTATAACCGTAAGGCGATTGCCTTAGGACACCCCTCAAATTTAACAGAGCCCACCACGAGTCGACCTGTTACTCGTGCGGGACGACCTATTTATGCTTATTTTTAAATGAGTTGATAAAATTTAACCCAATCAGCTTAAATTATTTAGCAGGACAAGTCAACCCGACAGGCCCAACCCATATTGATGACTCTAAGGACACGTTTGGTTTAGGGTTATCGTTGATAACCTTGGTTATCTATCCGAGTTTATCAACAATAAACTTGTTTCATTTAGGTTATGATCAATTCTCAAGTAATACAGTATCATCGTCACATCAGTAAAATGTCAACAAATGGGTTATAAATCCAGAATGTAATTACCTTGATAGCCTAAAATTTTTTACGATTCTAGAGGTTAACAAAATTTTTTTTCATAATTATCCTCTATTTTTAAAACTAAGTTAATTGAAATATAGAATAAAACTAAGTTAATTAATTTAATAAACTTTAATTTAAATAATTATAAATTTAAAAGAGATAATTTAAAGAATTACTTTATTAAAATATATATAAATTTATTTTCAATTTTAAAAATTATAAATTAAGTATATTTATATATTTTATATATTATCAATTTATTATTATTAATATTAATATATTATTAATTTAATTTAATTTAATTTAATTTAATTTAAAAATAATAGATAAGTTGAACTGGTTATGTTTTATTTCCTTCAAATACATAAGTTGAATGAAACAAAATTAAGTTATATTTTATACTCTATAACCTTTGTTATTTGATTACATGGGTAATCACATGACCAAGGTTATACATGATAACTTAGTTAAGGTGCATTTGATTCAAGTTATTATATATATATCCTTGGTCATGTGATTACTAGACAATCACATAATTAAGGTTATAAGGTATAAAACATAACTTGATGTTGTTTAGTTCAACTTATTTATTTGGAATGAATAAAACATAACTAATTTAATATTTACTATATTATCTTTAATTAAATTTATTTTTAAATAAATTAAATTAAATTGATAATATTAATATTAATGATGATAATAAATTGATAATATATAAAAAATAAATTTATTATTTTTAATTTTATTTTAATAAAATAATTTATTGAAATAATTATTTTAATAAAATAATTTATTAAATTAATAGATATAATTTATTAATTTTATTTTTAAAATTAAAAATAAATATATATTAATAAAACAATTCATTAAAATAATTATTTTAATAAAATAATTCATTAATTTTATTTTTTAAATTTAAAATAAATTATCTCTTTTAAATTTATAAGTATTTAAATTAAAATTTATTGAATTAATTAACTTAATTTCAATTAAGTTTCACAATATATTTCAATTAACTCAATTTTAACACCGGATGGTAATCATGGAAAAATATTTCATTAATCTCCGGAATCGCAGAAAATCTTAGGCTATCAAGGTAATCACATTCTCATATTATAACTCATTTGTTGATGTGGCGATAATGCTGCTTTACGTAAGAATCGATCATAACCTGAATCAAACAAGATTATCATTGATAACCTTAGACAGATAACCAAGGTTATCAACGATAATCCCCAACCAAACGCCCCTAAAGTTAATGAGTTATATCATGCAACTTAGGAAAGAGTGATAGAAAAAAGACTAAGGAAGGAAACCATAGAGATCGAAAATTAATTCCTCTCGAATAACTACGGGGAGAGGAGTTGCATATTAAAATAAACACAAGTACACTACACCGTAAAATCCCTAAACCTTACGATCCTACCAACATGCACACATGACATGAAGAAAGAAGGTCGGACAAGTTCGCCCAAGCCAGGCCTGGCCTGACGCCAACGAGCTCAGCTAAGCCTGCACAGACGCCAGCGAACTCGGCCAAGCTAAGCCCGACGTCAACGAGCTTGGCTAGGCCTGAATAGATGTCGGCGAGCTCGAGCAAGTCGGACCTGATGCCAACGAGTTTGGCCAAGCTTGAACAAATGCCGACAAGCTGGCCAGGCCAGGCTCGACCCCTGCGAGCTCGGCTAGGTCGGCCCCGACGGCGACGAGCTCAGCTAGGTTGAGCCCGAACCCAACAAACTTGGCTAGGCCAGGCTCGACGTCGATGAGCTTGCCCAAGCCAGGCTCAATGCCAACCAGGTCGCCTAGGCCTGGCTCGAGGCCTGCAAGCACATCTAGGCCAAGCCTGACGCCGACAAACCCTAAACCCTAAATTAAATCAACAGGAGAGGAGATCAAACCTTACCGATTGGGAATCATGGAAAATCGAGAATGTCGGAGACTCAGGAAGGCCGAGGAATCAGGAACGTTGGAGATTGAAACGTCAAAGATTGGGAGACGGAGAGATCGACTGCGCGAGGGGAAAAGAATTGGACGGAAACCCTAAAAATCATGATTTTAGTGATAGAAATTTAATCTGTCGCTAATTTAGCGACGGAAAAAACATTCATCACTAATTTAGCGATGAAAGTTAATTCCATCCCTAATTTAACGATGAATGTTTATTTCCATTGCCAATATAGCAATGCAAAATAAACTTCCGTCGTTAATTTAAAGATGGAAATTAACTTCTGTCGCTAATTTAGCGATAGAGTTTTATAACCGTCACTAATTTAGCGATGAAAATTAACTTCTATCGTTAATTCCGTCGCTAAATCCTGATTTTCTTGTAGTGATGTATTTATCAAAAGACAATGCATATATTATTATTTTGCACTTCATCTATATCAATCTATGTAGAAATATGTATAAATATAAGGTTCTGTTGCCTTAAGTAAGAAAATACACAAATATATTTTCCCCCTCCTTATTTTATTTATAGACTATTTACGATATATTTTGCAAGACATCATCAATTATGAAAATGTTGGACCAAATAAAAAATCACAACTTCTAATATTCATTTTCATTTTGAGTAGCACACCTCCAACCTCCTTAAAAATTTAAAAATGTACGTTATAACTTGTTGAAAGGGGGAAAAAGTAGTCTTCAAAGAGGCATTAGTTAAACATAATTTTCATATGTGAGCGTGGAATAGAATTAGTCCTTTCGCACATCTAAAAGGCCTCAAAACAAATAGCAGGCAGAGCCTTACAATTAAACTCCAGCCTCTATAAAAAAAATGATACTCTTTTAAGTGTTGGATGTCTTAGATAGTAATGATGTGTACGTCTGCCGATATGGTGGCTACAAAGGTGGAAGTGTAGTCTGACTTGTATAGCACGGTTTGACTTGTGGAAAATAGAGCAAACATCAAAGGGCTCTAAAGTTATATGACAATGCCCCTTTGATGCATAAGTCATTAGATGAAGTGAGCAAAGAGTATGAAAGTGAAAAATCAGCAAGAGATAGCTTCCGGTCGTGTAAATGGTGGGCATACTTGCATACTTATAGGTGTGAAAGGAAGAGAAACTTGTAGAAGTTGTGACCACAATCTCTAGAAAAATAGGGGTCGTTCTACCATTTCAACCATTTTAGTCGTTAGCCTCTTTAATTCTCGTTGCCTATTAGGTTGTTACTAATCATTAACTCCAGAAATGATGATCGTGAACCATGTTTGTTGTGACTGGATGTCTAGAAAAGACCTATAGCTAGGGCAATGTTTCAATGTGGTTAGTTCCAAATGCCTCTTCAAGAAGGCAACTTGTACAAGCTGTATATTTCCCAAGTCTCGGATGTATCGTATGCACAAGCATACGAGTCACTTGGCTCTTCTTTGCGGATGGATATGAAGATATGGGATTCTGTTGATCTTGCAGCTCTACTTTATGATGAAGAATGCTGATCTATGTGAATCTTTTGGCCAATTATTTGGTGAACACAAATCTTGTAAACTGCAACTTGTACTCTGGATTTCTAGAGAGGATCATAATTATGGTGTCTGTTACTACTAGATGAAGTCATATATTTGGCCTTTTTGTTTTATTATATTGCTTATGAACATCCGGATACACATAAGCTACGAACAAGGATGTTGCATAACATTAAAAAAATACACAAGTTACTTCAGGGTACTTGGTACATTGCAAACATGAATCTTATCATGGAAATAAACATTATGCTAGAATATGAAATATTCTACTACATATCTCGAGAAGCAGATCTCCCAGAGAGAATCGATTTCATCGTGAAGCTTCATGCTTCCATACAATTCGATCCTCTTTGCGGTCAACTGCTCTTTCCAATGACGTCGCCATAGGTGCTCTTTACTCTTTCAATCAAAGCTTCTCTGAATATATTGTCACCGAGAATCTCATTGAGTCTTTTCAAGTTGAACATTGTTTACTTTTCATAATAAAATTTTCTTAGTTTATGAAAATGATTGATTTCTTAAGCTATAATGATAATTGCAATCAGTCACATGTAGAAGATATAATGCAATCGCTGATATTCAATTTTCCAGTTAAATTTCCTAATTGTCACAATAATAAGAATGACTAGTACAATCACAACAAATCAGATAAATGAAACAAATTTGTACAGTCAATATTTGAAGAGAAAGGAATAATGATGAAAGCATGAGAAACAGCAGCTGAGAAGGTTCCATCTTTTCTTTTCTTTCAAAAAAAAAAAAGAAAAAAAGTTGATATGGTGGAGTAGTATCAAAAAGTTTGATAAAAGCTGTCAATAGATTCATGGTTATCAAATCTTTTTTTTTTCTTTCTAAACTAATTTTCTTTAGTCATCTTCTAACTTGAGGGTTATTGTAATACCATGGATCTGATTTTGTTTTAATTAAGTATAAGTGTTGTGTGGCTAATTTAGGTTATTAATTTGTGGATGGACCGAATTGATGTGCAATTGGGCTCCTAATTGATGTGTTTATGTTTGGGTTAGTTGAAATTGATGTTGGGCCCTATAAGGACTCAAATTGATGACTTGTGGTTGAATCAGCCTAACCTAAAACAAACCAAATCAAAAGTGCCCCTATTTTAAAAAGGTTTGCTCGGTTGTTTAACAAAAATATCCCTGACTTCTTCAGCGGCCAATATCTGACTCTATTATACACCACTCAATCTCCCTCCCTCTTGAAGTCAACATGCCTTGGCCTTGACCTCACAATCACTACCTCTTGGCGATCTCTTTAATGTGCATCCATCTCTAATAACGGTGAAGCTAGTAGCGGTTGCCAAGAGCATGTATGACTTCAATGTGGTTTTTACAATGTGTAGGATACCACCATTGATCATCTGACCTCCTTCATTGATGCATCAATGCTCCTCCCATTGATTACAGTAATTTCATTGTAGATATTGTTTAGAGTGGTCTAGTATTACGCTTTCTTTGTCCAACATAGTGGTGACATCTAACAATATGATATCTTGTCAAGACCATTGCCTTTTGTCTATGGAAGGCACATTTAAAAGCGGGAATAATAAATCGCAAATTGACTTTCTTATGGTTAGGAAGAGGGATAGAAAGATTTGTAAAGATTGTAAAGTCATTCCTGGAGAAAGTTTAACTACCCAACATAGGTTAGTAGTATTGGATATACGTCTTAAGCATAATATCCATAAAAAGAAAATATCCACTACTCCTAGAATTAAGTGGTGGAAGTTGAAGGATGAGAAACACAACATATTTAAGGAGAAGGTAGAAGGACAAGTATTAGGTGAAGTATACGGTGACCCTACTACGACATGGGATAAAATGGTATCAAAGTTGAAAATAATAGCCAAGAGTATACTCGGCGAGTCAAAGGGGCATGTACCACCAAGTAAAGAATCTTGGTGGTGGAATGAGAAAGTACAGGAAAAAGTGAAGGAAAAACGAATAGCCTATAAGAAAGTATATATTTGCAAGAATGAAGAAAATTTAAAAAAAATATACATTAGCTAAGAAAGAGGCTAAAAAAGCAGTGAATGAAGCTAAAAATACAACTTTTGAGTAGTTATATCGAAAATTGGATACAAAAGAAGGAGAAAAAGACATTTATAAAATAGCTAAAGTGAGAGAGAGGAAGACAAAAGATATTAGCCAAATAAGATGTATTAAAGATGAATGCAATAGGGTATTAGTAAATGATGGAGAAATAAAAGAGCGGTGGAAGAGGTATTTTCATCAACTTTTTAATGAAGGTGTAGGTGATCAACTTAACTTAGGTAATTTAAGCAGGTCAAATGAGTATAGAAATTTAAATTTTTATCGTAGAATTCAAATTTCAGAAGTAGAACAAGTTTTAAACGGAATGAAAAATGGAAAAGCCGTTGGACCAGATGATATCCCGATAGAGGTATGGAAGTGCTTAGGGAAACAAGGTATTGAATGGCTTACAAAATTATTTAACATGATATTGAAAACAAAGAAAATGTCAGATCAATGGAGAGTAAGTACTTTAATTCTCTTATATAAGAATAAGGGGGACGTACAAAATTGTGCAAATTATAGGGGCATTAAATTAATGAGTCATACCATGAAACTTTGGGAAAGAGTAATAGAAAAACGATTAAGGAAAGAGACTATGGTCACCGAAAATCAATTTGGGTTTATGCCTGGTAGGTCGACAATAGAAGCTATACATCTTCTCAGGCAACTAATTGAAAAGTATCGGGGGCAAAAGCAAGATCTACATATGATATTTGTTGATTTAGAAAAAACTTATGATAGAGTCCCAAGGGAAATTATATGGAGGATTCTAGAAAAGAGGGGTGTTAGCGTAGTATATATTGACCTAATTAAGGATATGTATGAGGAAGTAACGACTAGAGTGAAGACTTCAGGCGGATTAACTGAAGCATTTCCAATAAAGATAGGGTTACATCAAGGGTCAGCTCTAAGTCCTTATCTTTTTACACTAATCATGGATGAACTTACTGGACACATTCAAGATACCGTACCATGGTGCATGTTGTTTGCAAATGATATTGTATTGGTAGATGAGACACGTGAGGGAGTAAATGCTAAATTAGAATCTTGGCGAGAAACACTAGAAGAGAAAGGTTTTAGGCTTAGTAGAGTAAAGACAGAATATATGGAATTTAAGTTTAGCAATATTGAACGTAATGAGACAAGTATTAACATAGGAGATGATGAGTTGTCTGGAACTGAGAGTTTTAAATATTTAGGATCATTTTTGCAAGCTGATGGAGGGATTGAGAGAGATGTCTTACATAGAATACAAACAGGATGGTTGAAGTGGAGGAGAGCATCAGGTGTTTTATGTGATCGTAAAGTACCTCTAAAACTTAAAAGAAAGTTCTATAAAACGGCAGTTAGACCTGGCATGTTATATGGCGCTGAATGTTGGGCTATGACTCGAGCACATGAGCAAAAGATGAGAGTTGCGGAGATGAGGATGTTAAGATGGATGTGTGGACATACGAAGATGGACAGAATAAGAAATGAGAGCATTAGAGAGAAAGTTGGAGTTGCATCTATTGAGGAAAAACTCCGTGAGACACGTTTAAGGTGGTACGGGCATATACTTAGACGACCGATAAATGCTCCAGTTAGGCGGTGTGAAACTATGACAAATACGCATATCAAACGAGGGCGAGGTAGACCAAAAAAGACTTGGTTAGCAACAATAAAACAAGATAAAATTTATTTAAATATAAATGATGATATAATAGGAGATAGAGCTCAATGGCGTAAAAGGATCCATATAGCCGACCCCACTTAGTGGGATAAGGCTTGGTTGTTGTTGTTGTTGTTGTTGATGGATTTGCTCCTCCTACCAAATCCTTTTTGTGCTAACAAGAGATCAGTTCAACAACTCTTTTTGTAGTGGTCTTTCTCCTTAAGTTTACTCTCCTAATTGGTAATTTTCTCTTGCCTACTTGTTAGATGGTAGCTTAGTGGGTTGGGCTCAGTTGAACTTATTGTGGTATTCCCTTCATTGTTGTAGGAAGTGATTATTCCTTCACAATGAGTCAAAGATCAACCGATAACTTGTGCCCTATGACTAGTTGAGTCATGAACAACATCTACGAAGGTAGGCAAATACCTCTTCCTTCTCTTTGGATGTCCCTAAGATGGGTTTGGATGTATTTGATAGAGTTGAACTATAATAGACCCCTTTGTTTAGAGTGATGAAAATGTGTCTCTTCTAGTGTTGGTAGGATATTTACCTTTAATTCTCAAAATAATGATTTTTCCAGTATTGAAACTAAAGACCTATTTGACATCTCTATGTTCATGTCACTGCCTTAATTTTGCAAAGAGGTATTTTGAATAAAAGTATGATGTAATTGGTGGAAGTCAAGCTTGAAGCAAGAGTATGAGGTAATTGGTGGGAGTTGATCCTGAAGCAAGAGTATGATCGGTAGTTGGTTTGCCCTCTAAGGAGAGTATCTTGATGTGTAGAAATGGTGATATGTGTGAATTGTGAGTTCAGATGTTTGGATGACGATACTAAAATTGACTTGTTTGTGTCAGTTGTGACATCTAGTCCAATGAGTTTGAGTTATCTATATTGAGATTCACGATTGTGATAAAAAGAATGTGTTAAAGAATTATCAACTCTAGTAGAGTTATAGTTTTCATATGTAGATAACTGAAAAAGAGTCAAGGTTTAATCAAAAGTAAGTTGTTGGGTTGGCGTTGGATGTTAAACAACTCGTCATTTCTTCTGATTCTTCTATGTATAATATGATTTCCTTGTTGACCTTACATTGCTTATTGTGATTCATAGATTTGTAATCCATGGTACCACCTTTATTTTTGTTACATTTAGACACTGATAACAAGGAGATAATTGTGTAGAATGTTACAAAAATCATTTTATGATAAGATTTGAATGCTTAACTCTTATTAAGATTTTGATCCAGTTGCCTTGCATGTTATTACATTACTAATTTTGGCAATAAATCATCTCCTATGATGAACAAGATAGATGATAGGGTTCGTGATTTTGACATATAGTTGTGCCACAATGTTTAGTTCGTTGGCCTATACTTATACTCCATCAATAGAAATACAATTAACTTGTATTGCTCCATCAATTGGAGATGGTAGTGCACAAGGAAAACTCCCTTGATCTGAGATGGAAGCACATGGATAAAACTCCCTTGATCAAAGGCAGGAGCGTGAGGGGAACTGAATATGTACTGATCATGATTGGTTGACATGCATGACTATAGGGTCTTATAGATGACACTAGTTGTGTTGCATGCATAAATGAATTGTTATTGTTGGAGGGCCAAAATGATGATAACATCTACATGCAACCTTGTAGACGAATTCTTTATTTTGTTTTTCTTATCTGACCCGTGTGTGTACAAACATAACTGCTGTTGATTTGAATGGTCACAATGGTAGAAATAGCTATGTAAATTCATGATAAGGAATTTCAGTTGCAAAATTTGGTGAATATACATACACGATTTCTTATTGTATTCTGGTGGCATTTTGTGTACACCTTTTCTTTTCTTGGTTGATTGTGCATAAACCAAGAAAATAACACATAATTGTATACAAGTGACAAATGATTTGTTTACACAAATTGGCACAAGAGCTTAAGGTTAGGATGTGTTCTCATATGAGTATATCCCCCACACCTTCAAGTACTCATCCCCATTGTGTTGAATTTGTTGGTTAATGACTTTGAGTGTTGATCAATCTCACAAGTGTTACTCCTTTCTTTCTACCAAGTAAACTAGCCTAAATGTGGGAGGTGGGAGGCATAATACTTCATGTTTCTATGTATGAATAGTTAAAGGTGAAAGTTGAGATTGAGTTTGAACTAATTGTTGCATGTAGAGTGATGTAGATATGTTGATCATAGATTGACAATGGATCCAATAATAATGAAGACCCAGTGGGTGAATTTTTTTTATCTTTAAATCTTTATCTAATTGGTGGTTATTGTGCTGTGTGTTTATCCTGTGAGTAGTTTCTAGATCATGCATGTTCCGCTCTTGATCTTTTTGTTGGGAGGATGATTTATGCTTGTGTTTTGATGATATATGATCTTTGTGTAGTGAAATAAATTGTTAAAACATTCAATATTTATAATGTGTATGTATAGTTGCTGACTGGTGATTTGAGAATCGACTTGTTGAGTGTTGGTTGTTTGATATGAAACCAGTGAGATTTAGATCCATGGTTGATCAATAGATGAATAAATTTAATGAACTATGTTGATTAAAACAATAACTATATAAGATCTGTTTTGATATTAAGTACTAGAGAGTGAATTCAAATCACCATGGTGATGGTTGTAATCACCACCAAGATTGTTATAACATACCAAATAAAGGAAACGTAAATCAAAATCGCTCACTCAGAATTGCCATAGTGGTTTTATCACCTAGAGCAAATGTTGCCAACATCTTATTCGTTTTTCCTTTGGCCTTGTTTCTAAACGCTGATAGATCTTTCCAAACATTTCATGGTCAAACCTTGCTAGTTGAGTTGATCTGTTTAAAAAAGACTTCCGAGCTACAGAATGAAATTTTATTATGTACTCCTATATGAAAGGAAAGTAAGATAAATTGGTCGATAGTGCTTGGTTTAGTTTATCAGTATTATTGCAAAAGCAGTAAATAGGGGCCAAAAGAAAGATAAAATCTCTAAGTCATTTATAAAGATTTACTGAATGATTGTAAAGGAATTAGATTTGTGGAGATTTTAAGTTTTAATAATTAGACCAAGGGTTTCTCCCATACAATTATAAAGATAACATGCTTTAGGAAAAGCGAGTAAAGAACAAGTTTTTTAAACTATGAGCATACCTGTCAGGCTTGTAGATCAGATTGTTATATACGAACCACTGCATGACCGAATTGAAAATATTAAATAATAAGATTTAGAAAGAATCTCTTTTAACAAATGTCATGAAAACCATATCGGAACTAAAGTCTACATATAAAAATAGACAAATTAAGCATATATGTGCCTATTCCAGAAATCAATAGGAAGAAATACTCAAGCAATGAGCAGCTCCATTTAGCCACTACATGTGCCTTTTTCAAAGTATAAAATTTGTCAAAGTACAAGCAACGGATTGGTTAGGCCCCATATAGCTATTTTTTCCTGTTTGTCGAAATAGTTGAATATATTGGAGCCTAATAGAAAGCTATAATTTTAGGATAAGTACCGAAACAGATGAATTTGTTCTTGCCTAACTAGTTAATTAAAATACACAAAGTAAGATTCATAATCTCAGATTCTATACATTCAGTTTAGAACTTGAGTAATTAGTCATAAAAGTGAATTTACTTCTCGTATGGATAAATACCCTCGAGAAAAAAGAACCTAATTATTACAGTGATATATGTCAAAGACCATACCCCTGTGTAACCAATTCCGATAAGTTCAAGAACACCAGGAATTATGGGCAGCTTATCAATTGCCTGCATAGATTTAGACACATGAAAGTACACATAAGAAAAATGGCAAGATGTACCGTTGGCAACCATATGTTTGCATCACCAAAGAAAAAAAACAACCATATTTGCAACTCACAAGTAATTAATTACTTCCAAATTTTTGTGTTTTGCTTTGGTATGCCATTGCTTACCGAAATGATGCCGGTGGAACTCCATAGAGCTATAATTCCAGCAAATGCAAGGGAAGCTACTGCATACTTATCGTCGAGTTTTTGCCACTGTCCAAAAGAATCTGAAGTCTTATACAAAATCCAGTTCACATAATAATCCATTTGATTTCAAAGAAACACAAGACGAAGACATAATTGATACCTCTTCCTTCACAGTTGTCACAATTTCAGGAAGCTCACTCGAGACTTGAGCAGGTGTTTCTCCAGTGGCCTTTGCAACGACACTCCCCGTTGCTGTTCCGCCTAAATTCCGATCAACGAAGCTAAAATTTAGTAAAATCCATGAAACTTTCCATCTTCAATCACGATTTACTGGATATTCCTCTAACAGGCAATTTACCAAACAGATGAAGGTGTACAATGCAGTGTAACAGTAAAGTTTTCACTGAGAAGTCCAGAATGATCTGATCCGGGAGCGCAGACTTACTACAACAAGAAGCATTCTTCCGCGACACGATCGACAGCATCGGCAGGCGGACGGCGCGCGGCCCGAACTGGCCGCGGGTGGCGGTGGCGCTGGGATCGAGCAGAGCCCGGGAGGTTAGACCGCAAGGGGCGCTGCTGGCGGCCATGGATCGTCACAAGATCGTCAACTCGGATTGATCACGATTCGATTTTTTCCAGTTTTGGCCATGTTTAAAGAATTTGAGAGCGGAAGCGTAGGGCTATTTTTGGATATGGAGGAGCACATTTCCATAGCAGACCCACGGCTTGTTTGGGAGGAGGTGCCTTGTTTGTAAAGAAGTGAGGGAAGGGGAGAGAAGAGGAAGGAAGGGGAAGCTTTCCTCTTGCATGCCCATAAAATAGACATAATTCCTTATACTCTGATTTGAGGTGTAAGAAAGGAGAAGGAAATATTAAAACATATTTATTTCAATTTTACCTTTATATTAAAATATTAATTATTAAAATAATTTATCTATTAGATTTTTGCACCGTTGCTCTTCGTCACATAACGCAGTCGTTAACTCGTTACAGGATCTCATCACTCGCATTCCTCGATGTCGACCTTCGTCGTAAATTTTTACATCAGTAAATTTTTATAAAAATATATATATAAATGTTGATTTATCTTTTATCGTACTAAAGTGTACAAATTCTGAATTTCATATATTTTTTATATATTTATTTATTATTTTTTAAATTTTTTATTTATTTAAGTTGTAAATATTAATTTTTGTTAATCTTATGGGCTATATATATTTTTTCACATATAGATTTATTTTAAAAAATAAAAATATTTTTATCATTTTATATATTTAGTTTATAATTTTGATTGACGAACTCATTGAACGAATAGTTATAAGCCATTAAATAAAATATCTAATGAACAATTATTTCTAAATTATTGTAGATCTATTTTAACCTGTAAGGATATTTTTATAATTTTATATATTTAACCTTCATTTCCTTCCCCTCCCTCCCAAACAAGGTAGCATATGTTACGTTAATAAACCTTCCCTTCCTTCCAAACAAGAAAAATATAAATACTTCTCTTCCCTTTCCTTTCCCTCCCTTCCCCCTTTCTTCCCCTTCCGTTAACCTTCCCTCACCCCCATCCAAACAGAGTGTGAGGATCCCTTTGGAAGAAAAGAAGAAACAATGTCACGCTCACGCCAACCTCACTTTGAACTAAATGGACCACTGGCTCTCTTTAGTAAGCATCAGTGTCGAAAAAGATCAATTAGTGTTTGCATCGATCGAGCCTACGACTTCGGCGTTGACGAGACGACTCGGTCATCGCCGTTGACGAGGCGACTCGGTCACCGGAAAAATAGGATACCTATATTTTATTTTTCGAACTGATATTTTTAAAAAGAGAAAAATATCAGGGGTAAACTATAATATCTACACAATGTTTGGACTTGAACGGATATTTGTCGTTCTGCCGGGAGCCCACGAAAAGTGGCCCAAGCCCATTGGCCTCGTCGCCCGAAGCTTTCCTCGAGCCTCTCGATCGGGTCGAACCATCGAAGGGAAGAGGAAGAAGAACTCTCGATCGGGTGGAAGCGTCGAAGGAAAGAGGGAAGAGAGAATAGGGGAATGGAAGCCTTGCGAAAGCTGGAAAGGGTGCAAAGCCTTCTGTCTTTGATGGAGGGACGAGGCATCTCCTCCGGCCACGCAGACGCTGATCGCTTCCTCGCCGATTTCATTTTCTTCTTGGTTGGTACCTCGACATTTGCCCACTTCCTTCCTTTAGTTTCGTCCCCTTCGTTTGTTTGCGTGCTTATTTTGAGTCTCTATGAGATGAAAAACCCTGCGGTGTTGTTCTAAGGTTGGCGTTTTTTGAATCGCCTGGTTGATCTGAACCATGGGTTGGAAACACATGATAGATACCTTATTAGAAAAAAAGTGACTTGTCGTTGTATGAATGTAAGCTGAGGCTGTTTAGTGTGCGCGGCTTCAAGCACGTGTGAACGGATTTTTATGATTCTTTTTTCCCCCACTTGTACCTATGGAGTGAAGGAAAACTGTTGAGAGATTTTATGTTTTCCAGCCACTTGTCTCCTTCTCAATTTTTTTTCTAAAAATAATTGAATTAAAATTTCCCAGTTACTTTGGCCCTCTATAATTTCTATCGTCGATGTTGTTTTTATTATTTTGATAACTAGAATTGCAGAATATATTTAACGGAAGAAAACATCTTTTCTTTAATATGGTCAACTGGGCATCATAAAAAAAGTTGCATTGAATTCTGGTGGGAATAACACGGTAGATACAAATGACCAGGACAATATGCTCATAGTTTTCTACATTCTCAGTCGTTCATGCAAATTATAGTAGTATGTTATGGACATAATAAAGAGTTGAATGCAGGTAAAACCATGCGGAATTGTCACCATGGATGCGAAACTCAAAATAATTTCTGAGTTCTTACCAAAGGTTGCATTTGCTTCGTTCAAAGATTCAGGTTTTTCATATATTCGTTTTCCACTATCCTAAATGAGCTTCACTTTTTCCTTTCTGCAGATTTCACCCAAGATTCTTGATGAAGTTTTTCTTTTTGCTAATGAGGAAGGTATAAAAAGACAAACGTTGGATACAGTCAGAAATTTAATGGGTCTTGTTACCATTATTTTTCACCAAATCTGAATTTCTTAAAGTTTCTCCTGCTTTGATTGGTTGCTTGGTTTTTTAGTGACTCCTGGTCAAAACACCAACTTCAATCAATATCTTTGGAATTATTTTGCTGTGTGTATGTGCTTAGGTTTTACCACAATATACCAGATGTTACGGCGGCCTTTTGATAAACTGAAGCATACTAATGTGTCAGATTATTACTGAATTTTTGTGTGATTTTTTACTTATTAAATAGTGTGGTTCTATTCAATAAGATTGAGATATGCCTTCTTTAGGCCTAACGTTGTTATTTCTATTTTTGATGTCCATAACAAAAGGTGATAAATGTATGTTTCATAGTCTTTTGATGGTGCTTGAAATCCATTTATGATTGAGATGACTTTGATTGAATATGTTGAGTCTTGAGGTTATTTGTTATATCATGCAAACCTTGATGTTAAAGTTTGTTATTTATACCAGTGTTTTTTAGGGATCAAATGCCTAAGTTAGAACATTGAATTTGAACTTTTACTTTTTGAGTTTATGAATACACTAAGAATGGCCTTTTACTGCAGGACACATTTAAATATTGTTGATGTAGGCTTTGGAATCATTTTTAGTTGTGAGAATTTGTCCATCATTTAATATTTGATTGTGCAGATTGCCAACAGATTGATACTGAACTTCCATTGCAGTCTTCTCTTCAAAAAAGTTTGGATACTCAAGAATCACAATTTGAAGAAACTCCTATGATCGGGCTTGATGCAATGAAACGTGCTAATTCTACCCTAGACGACTTTGTAAGGCATTTATTTCTTAATTCCTTTATCTTCATCCTACTTTTTATTGGTTATGCTGCTAGAACATTTCAATATCTACTTTGTAACAAAATTAATGTAGCCCACAAGGGATAACCTGCAAGCGTTGCGAGTGATGGGGGAAACTATCAACATGAAGAAAAATATATTAGAAGATGATAAAAAACAATCATAGAAAGATGATAACAAAGCCAAACAACTTTAGGGTTGGCATCTATATACTGAGTTATTTGGAAGGTAAGGGAAAGATTTTTGTTCCATTGTCTAGGAAATCCATTTTAGAGGAAAGGTCAAGAAACCATATATCTTGTATTTTGGTTTAGGAAAATTTTCAGTTTTGCCAGTTTTTGTTCTCAGTTTCTAGAAAATAGTTAACAACAAAAAATGTGAAAATTGATCAAATTGTAAATAGAAATTTAAAAATTGTGAGGTTTTATTTTATTTTCTTGCAAAAATCATGAGGGATAATTTGATATAAATTTTCACATTTTTCTGTGTATCACCATTTTGAAATTCTTGAGCAACATTACAAATTACCTGGTTGAACTATTCTTTTGATGGATCATTTGGAATCTCTAAAATATCAGAGAAGTTGTGTACAAATAGTTTTAAAGATAAACTTACTAATTGATTAGTCAATCCTTGTCCTGGTCTCTATAACATGACTTGCAATCTTACCTTAGTCACTAGGAACATTAATGTTATGGACAAATTCTGTTACAACCTATATTATGAATGTGTATCAGTGTATCAATATCATCATCATAGAAAATGCACCTTGTTGGACTCACTGCTGGTGTTGAATTAAACTAACACTGGTATCATTCCTATCTTGTTGAAAGTTGAAACATATATATAGCCATCCCATGGTTCAAGGCATTCTGAATATTTCCTTATAAAATTACAGTGCAGGTCTTATTTCATGTTTCATGGACTAGATGGTAACGATCCAAAGGAGATATTCAAGTACTTACCATTTCTTTCTTTCACGGAGAGCTACATATATCAGGTATACTGAATCCCATGAAAGAAGTATGCATTAATTATTTGGAAGGATGAAGTAGATTGCTCTTTTTGTCTATCACTTTGCAGCTAGACACATTGAATGAGAAGGAATTGCAATTCCCATCCAAGGTAATTTCACCAGGAACAGAGTTCATAGCATCATCAATTTTTCTAAAGATTGTCAACAAGAATATCTAACTTGTTTTCATTGGAGGTGTTGTAGATTAGTTCATAACTTCAACTTCTCACTTCTAACATCAGATTTAACAAATGCTTCACTGTGAAGGTTAAAGGTTGTACACTGGGAAACAGTTTGAGCAACTTTTGCAGAGGTGATCCTTTTGACTCTCTTGTTAGTGTTTTGCAGTTTCACGGGCTTCTAACTGAGAGGTTCGGTACCTTCTATCATGCAGCTTTTGTTGCAAGAGTTTATATTTAAAATTTTGAAGTTCTTCTGACAAAATTCTCTTTCAATTTTCTTATAGGATAAGAAAAGAGCTTAATTCAGGTCTTGAGTACTGGTCACTTGAAAGAAAACTTTGTCATGCTTTGTCAAGAAAAAAGAAGGTTCATCAATGGCCCTTATTTGTTTCCTTATTTTTGTTTGCTATGTTCTGTCCATCAAATGCAGCTCAGACGGTGATCACAGAAAGGAAATAGTATGAGTAGTACAAAAAATGCAAATAAACTAAGAATGGAAGAGATAAATATCATTTAAATATTTTTTGAATTTGGAATCATTGTTTATTTGTTTGAGCAATGTTACTCATTGTTGTATCTAGTCTCTTCTTTATCTATTACTTATTGAACATATTATGCTATGATTTGTCAGGATATTGTATGAATCCATTATTTGCTTGTTATACTTATGGAAAACTAGAATAATTTGTTAGGGAGAGATGACTATAATAGGAAGCATTTTGGATTCACCCACCAATGGCAGTTTTTCTGCTTGAGCATAATAACTATACACCAAACCACAGGGTGGTAGAACTATTGTGGCAGTTATTAAAAAAAAATATTTCTATTTCTTCAAGATCTAGAATCCATGAATCTATTGCATAAATGTAAGCCTAAGTCCATAATAGACTAAAAATATATATATTCATAATACTTTTATCTCTGACAGTTTTCATTTTTCCATTTTCAGTTTTGCCTTTTAATATTTAGTTCTCTTTCTCCTCTTGTTTTCACTAATTATTTTCTTTATTGCCTTTTCTTGTGCCCTACTGACTCTGTTACTAGGGTTGTAGTAGTCTTTCTTTATCTCTTTTTCATACAACCATCTCTGTTCATGTAGCTGAGCATACCTGAACAGTCCCATTCCCTTTATAATCATCATAATAGACTAGTCATACAATTTTACAGACCAAGCATTCTAAATTGTCAATTTGATAATTTCTTAGGCAGGAATATGAATCCTTGTAATTATCTCAAAGCATGAACACTTTAAAGATGAGTTTGTCATTCTTTGAAATAACAGCATAATACAATAAAGTTTGTTATGACAAAGGAACTGGCATCGGTTTCAAAAATCAATTTACTTCCATGCTTGTACTTACAATGAGAAGGCTGGATTTATCTTGCTTTATTGATAATAGTAGAGTTACCTTGTTTGTTATCTTAGACCATGCAATTATAACTTGTAAAAATCTAAGAAACTTGAATCATGCATGAGATTATAGCTTGAATGACATTATAATTTGAATGGCATCTGTTAGTCTCCGTTTTGTTTGAGCCTTCACCAACATCAACCTGACATGTAATGCCTAATATTTTTTTTCTGCCAGATACTAGTTGAAGATGTTCTGAAAGCAGTTCATCTAAAATCATTTGATTACAGAGTTCTCAATCTGTTACTGTACCAATTGAGAGGTGAACAGGTACACATTATCACAAGCCTACATCTGGTGACATAATTAATCTTATTGTTTCAAATTTGCACTTTTGGTTTAAATGATTAACATTTTGAATTTAGAATTTGTGTCCGTCATTTACTACCACACAAATGGTATACATTCAGCATTTTTTTATTTTTTCTTCCCAATATTCATTTACTCACAAGGAGAGCTCTGTTAAAGAGATTGGGTAGCGAGGAGAGGATAAAACTCTACCTCTTAATTAACATTTTCCAGATGAGGATTCTTAAAAATATTCTTTAATATCAAGAGATCTCCCATCTAAGCAGTAAGCACCTTAACATTTTGAATTGGATCGAGCTTTTTAACATGGTAATGCTGCCTTACAATAATTTGAGATATTCCGAGGTATTTAAGTTTGAAGCTAGCCTATCTTACCATAGTTCAATAACTCGAATGGTGTTTGTCTTTAGCTACAAATTCTGATTAGTTTGGTTGCTTTAGTTGTGAAATAAGTAGATTAGTGCTTTAACATATGATGGGTGTTGAACAGTTCATTACTATTATAATGTTTTCACAATGTTTCAATATCATTTTATACCTGTCAGTATGCGCAAATCATTTTGTTCTGCTTACTGATCATCACACAAGAGGATCCACAATCCTCGGTATGTGAGGGATACTTCCTCCTGATCTTTTCCTTGATCTGCAAGTTTGTTTGCCAATTCGTCCGTCGTCCGTGAGTTCATTACTCTTTATGAGTTCCTTCACCATCCACGAATTCGTCCACTAGTTTGTCCATCATCTGCAAGTTCATTTGCCATTTGTGAGTTTAGACACCATTTACGAGTTCGCCCATGTGTTCATCTGCCATTTCAAGTTTGTTCACAATATGCAAGTTCATTCATCATCTATAAGTTCATCCACAAGCGAGCTATGAACCCATCCTTCATCCATTCATTGCAAGCTCATTGTTCCCGAAGATGGGGATGTCCTAGCCCTAGCCCTTGTTTTGTAGCCACAATCTCATTCTTCACCTATTTTGTGCCCTCATCTTGACTCACCCAAGACCAATGACACCTCCTTCGGTAAGTGAACTTCCTCCCACTCCTTCCCCCCCCCCCCCCCCCCCCCCCCCCCCCCTTTCTTGTCTTTTTGTTTAGTCTCCTACTTGTCGAAGTGACCAGAGCTATTTGCTGACATGAGACGAAATGACACGAGGTTGTTTCATTTTGACTGGGGACTAAAACCCCAGCTCAGAATGTAATTTTAGTCCTTGGCCTTCAACCAATTTAGAGTGAATATGTATCTGACATAATATGCATTAATCTGATATTAATAGAATGGCGTATCAATCGCCTTGGAAAATTTCTGTGTGTTCAAATAAGTCAATTAACTATTTGTCAAGAGCTCTGTTTTTTCCTTTATCCATATGAAGATTGATCTGTGATTTTCTTGTTCATTCTTAATTAATATAGTTGTCTATCATTTTTAAGGTTAATGAGCTACATATGGAGTTTCTATCAGTTTCAGAGTATTTGGTTGAGCTATCAGATGACCTGTGAGTATATGCTGTCAATTGCTTCTGCTATTAGCTTAAGCACATTGATTGATGATATGGCTTATAGCTTATATTTTGTTAGGACATTTACCCTCATGGCCACATACCAAATTGATTGTGAACACTTGAGAAATGTGCAAAACTGAACGATGTTTAATATGATTTTCCAACACCTATGAAGGTGCAAGGAGCAGTTTTCTCATTTTCTCTCAATTTTTAATTGCCTGAGTATAGCTGCAAAATCCTGACAGATTTAAGAGAAGAATAATTTCTATCTGTTAACTAGCCCACCTTAACGGTCCATTAACTCCTGCACTGGATGTTGGATGTGAAGAAAGTCCACCTTTGCCAAGTCTGTGATGATGTTGTAAACCATAGTGGTATATAAGAAAATTTCCTCTAAACCTTAAGTCATAGGAACATTGACTTTTTAGTTTAACTAAAGTCCATGTCTTTGCCATGTACCTTACTGAACATGCCCTTGACTCATAAACAGTTATTTAAACAACAAAGTGCATGGTTTAGGAATATTGTAGGGGTAAGCATATACTTGTATTTTCTAGGCAGTTTTTAGCTCATATTTGCAATATGTAACAGGCAATATGTATATAATATATCATGAGATTTGCCAAACTATGGATACCATTGTTGAGATGACTGGAATAGTTTTCCCCAAGTCAGAGTTACACTTCCATTAAATCAGTTGTCATTCAGTTCACATACACAATATTCTATTGTTATTTACACACTACTGTTTGTTGATTCATTACTACTATTTTTCCTCTATTTGGCCATCTTTTACTAATGATTATCTGAAAATGTAGGTATGACTATGAGGTGTGTCTATATTTATCAAATTACATTGGAGCATGTCAGGATCAGATAAATCTAACTCTTGTGAAGTTACAATTGGACAAACATTTCTTGTATATTTAGGATGATGTTATGGAGAACAGCTTCAATGTACTGCGTATGTTTGTCTGGATATATGGAGCCTCAGCAGCACCATGTATGTTGGTGAGTTAGTATTCCTTTTAAATTCACTTCAGTGTCATATGTATATGCATCTTGTGATCTGGTAGACAGCAAGTTACATGACATGGCATTTTGAACGTAGAAAAAGTTGTCCTCGTCAGAAAGTTCATAGGTTTAAGACTAAACAAAGCATATGTTGGTTTCTTGGTTTGTTCTGAGGGTACATAGCAGGGCAATCTGGCATACACAAGTTGATCAGCATTTTAATCCTTTTCACTAGGCACAACGTATTACCGATGCCGAAAAGAAATATGAGTGCCTGTCGAGGACTTTGGATCAGGAATTGTCAACAAATTATTGGAGAAGATGTGAAGAAGCTACAAGAGAAGGTAATTTTACTCAGCAAAACAGACTGCAAACAAATGTATTTGATATTGATACTAATCGGTGTAACTTTCACATTTCTTTTTTCCTTCAGGAGGGTTAACTTCTGGTCATGCATTTGGTACCTGGAATATTCCTCCAGTTATTGTCGATGAGGAATCCTTCAGATTGGAAAGGTAAGCAATACATGGTTATCCCACTCTGATTTGCTTATCCTTGTGTGCACAGGCATGGCTCTCAATACTCAATATTGAGGTTGCTCCTAAAACCATTTCAGGAATTCTACTGTTCTAGTAGCATTTTCTCATCCTTATTCGACAGAGTGATTCTGTTCAGAAATTGGTTCCTAGTTATTTAGATCAAAATGTTTATTTTTTGCAGGATGAAA
Organism: Curcuma longa; assembly: GCF_044706935.1. NCBI lineage: Eukaryota > Viridiplantae > Streptophyta > Magnoliopsida > Zingiberales > Zingiberaceae > Curcuma > Curcuma longa. The sequence continues at coordinate 2,289,523 of NC_133873.1, read as the reverse complement.
GTGGGATTGTGCCAGGATACTTAGCAAGGCTCCACCCACAGTCCATCCCCAAATGAAATAATTGATCACAGTTTGCTTGATCTCTGCAACAACTAATTTTGGAGTCAACTCGATCTGCTCTTCTGCACTTTGAATATTCCTGTATTCCCATAAGAAGCTTCTTCTCATAGTTCTTAGCTTGTGGGATTTTAGTTTTGATTGTGTAGGATTTATTCTGATGATCGATAGATTGATTATTCTTGGAATTAATCAAGGATATTGTTATTTAGAAACTATTAAGATTCCCCTCGATCTCTCTATTTTTACAAGCAATTTAAATTGCATAATAAAGTAGCATAATTACACACATATTTCATTTTTTTTTCAAATCTGCAACTTAATTAATTCGTAATTATGATTCTTAATTTCGCCGCACACTCAGCTCCAGTACAACCAATTGAGACTTGGCGTTTGCTCGTCGGCGAAGAAACCGGTGCACTCCTCCTCCCCCTCGAGGAACTCTTCCATCTTCACTGCGTGATTCTGGTAGTAGTGAATACCTCCTAGTCCCACGGATCTCGACGTCCTCCAATCCAGATTCAGCAAAGGTTGTTGCGGCGAATCGGGGAAAGAAGTGATGATGCCGTCCGCCGCCGTCGCCATGTGGGCGGCAGAATCCGACGATGATATCCCGCGCGGGCTGTCTTCGTCGTTGAGCACGGCGTCGTTGAGGACGGCGCTGGAGTCGCTGTCCCATGACCCGTCCTTGCACGCCAACGCTGGAGGTGAAGGTTCCTCTGCTGCCAAAGTCGGCTTTTTTTCGGCCTCCGAAGCTGCTGGATCCTCCGTCGCTAACTTGGCTTTCAGCTCCTTGATCTGCGTTTGTATCGATTAGCCAACGAGTCCAGATTTCCTCCAATTTAGAGAGTTCAAAATTAAGGTTTTCCTGGAAAGCCCTAAGGAATGACAATCGGGATTTGGGTTACCTTGGCAAGCAAGGACTCCTTGTCGCGGAGGAGGGCGTCGCAGTTGAGGCGGAGAGCGTTGTGGTTGGCCTGGAGGGCGGCGTAGTCGTGCTCCAGCTGCTTGGTCTTCGACCGCGCCCGGCGGTTCTGGAACCAGACGGCCACCTGTCGTGGTTGAAGGCCGAGCTCCTGTGCCAGCCTCACCTTCCGCTCCGGCTCTAACTTGTTGTCCAACTCAAAGTTTTTCTCCAGCTCTCTCACTTGCTCCGCGCTCAGACGCCGCTTCTTGGCCCCGCACTCTCCGCCGACGCCGTACATATCCTCCATACTCTCGTCCTCCTCTTGCTCGTCCATGAACGGCCGGAATCTGCTTCTCTCTTCTACTTCACCAAGCAAGTCCAGGTTAGAGAGCAATTACACTAAAAAGTTTCAACTTTTTCGTAATTTCTTTTCATAATTTATCTATAGATCATTGAATTATACCAGCGGGGATCAAATGATCCAAGTAACTAAGCGACCTCTTCATGCCGTCACAACGTAGTTGATGGTCTGAGAAGATGGTTAGGCAGTTCTCAAGAAGCAAAGAGGGTGATCACTTTAGCTTCAAGAATTCGGTTTGTTGCACTCTTAACGGAAGAAAGGGGAGCAGCTGTGTGAGGAACAGAGGAAGAAGAGAGGAGGGTGGTCTCTTCCATGTTCCCTCTTCTTTCTCCTTCTGATCCATATCCTCTCCTTCAGAGCCCATCAATGGAGAATGATCTCTCTGTGCTCTGAAGCATAAGGAGGCATACTCATAGATCAGGGAAATAAGAGGTTGGAGCTGAAAGATACGGATAAGAGAGAATAGGTAGGAAAATGGCAGAACAGCAGGCTACAGGTTGTATGCCTTTATAAATCAAAGAGATGTGAAACCTTGGTTGGGTTTGGGGTTGGGTTTAGGGTGACATGGGTTAAGAGGAGACTTTTGAGTTGAACATGAAATGAGAAATGAAATGAAAGGAGGTTCAAACATATGCATTTCCTATTCCTTTTCTTTTATTACGATTGTTAAGAATCCATGCAACTAAACTGTATATATGGTTTTACTTGTGCATGGACCACTAGATGGACCAAGTCATTCCTGGACTTAAACTGTAGTTGTTTATAGATGCAAGAAATAAATTACACCATTACTATCTGAGTTTTCTTTTCCAACTATTGGAATTTTAATATTATATGGTTTTATTACTCGATATTTGAAAAAAAAAATTGGCATCTAAGAGCATGTTGTTGACACCTTTGTTCCTCTTAACTCAACTGTTTTAGCATTTTAATCATTGAACAAAGCACTGTAATTTTGTATTGTTAACAAAATTTTGCAATTATATTGCTACAACCTTGAATGCAGGGTACTTAGGATATATTATTTGTAACTATTCTGGGATCATCTCTATGGATCTTATTATCAAACTTCAGTTTATTATTATTTTTCTTAATATATGCTATAATTTTTAAAGTGGCATGCATGCACTTTTTATATCTATGAAAGGAATTTTGTAATGCCCTCCACAATTTTATTGCCTTTTCAAAATAACCATTTAAAATTTTACAATTATCAAAATACTCTCGGGGTTCCCTTTTTATCCTTAACACAACCACTCTCACAATTAGCAACTACCGAAGACAGCACCATATGTTCGCCAACGACGATGATTGTGTGGCGAGGTGGAGCTTGCCTTCCCTGACTTCACCATTTAACCTAGAGAATGGAAGTCTATATTGAAAAGTCTAAAAGTATTTCAAAAGGCAACCAAACCTTGGGGACCGTTTTGAAACTTTTGCTTTACACAATTTGTTGTAGTATCATATTAGTAGTCCAACATTTAATTGGTTATTAACACCATCATATCTTTAAGTTAGTACAGATTTATTAAAATTCCTCAGGTTTTTTTTTTTTCTTTCCAGCACCTATTTTCTCCCTATTATATAAGTTTTTGAGTTGACTTTAGAAGCCGTCTTTCTAAGGGACGATTAAAGGCAGTCTTTGATCGTACGCATTCCATAAACATGTCTTGGACACAGCCCACCATGTACGACTTTGACTAATAGATTTGATGGCCATCTTATTACAAAAGCATGATGAGTCGTGCTTGATAGCTAGGATTTATTGCATTGTTTTTTCAAACACGAGGGAACATGCATGCACAGCACAACCCACACAATTGTTTTGACCCACCCCAATCTCTTCCCAGACAGCTTATTGAATTTAAGTTACTTGATTGTACTGGTTAGTTTTGAGAACACAGGCCTTGATTGTGGTAAATTATGGTTCCGAGTTTCTACTCTGAACTTCAAAAAGATCACTGCAGAAAGGAGCATGTGCATTCATGAAGCGTTAAATCGAGGATTTATATTGTGTGTTGCCCCACCTGTCATTGTATTATGGTGGCAGGTTCCCATGCTTTCCCACTGCGAGCCCATGTCTTCCATGCATGCTTCCAAGGAGGGATAATTAAGGATCAAAGTTGCATGGTATGTACAGAATTAATTAATACATTGTCTTGCAGCTAGTCCTAGTTTTGGATGTCATCGACTAGACAATTAATAGTGATGGTCGCATTAGCCATAGTGGTGGGTGCCTTCTTAACTTATTCCTGAGTGTATCTACTTATATAGCTTGTACTTCGAATATGCAAAAGGGAAAAGGCAATAAAAGAAAAGAAAGACAATTGTATAAAGTCTGCTTTTATGTATGTGGAGCCAAAGTGGGACAGATTTATGATGTAGAATAGGAGATTAATCTGATTTCGCTCCCAGAAAAGTAAAAGTGGAACTCACTAAGTAGAGGTAGCATTACAAATTCCAGGGTCACAAAACATTGCTAAGTTTCAGGGTCAGCTTGGATTTTTAATATTTTTGAAGTTACAAATCCATGTTACAGCTTATACTAATTTTGGTCGCAAGTTGCAAGTTGATTTGTAAATCAGCTAGCGGTAATTATGTACCACCACAGTGTCATGTTTCAAGACACAAGTTGGTTTACAAATCATTTTGTGCCTATGAATTTAAGATTTCTATCATTTTTTTAGTTACAAACTCATTTTATGACTTTTGTTAAAGTTAGAAATTAAAAAAAAAACGCAGGCTCCTAAAATTGATCATAAGCTAGTCTGTATGGTGTATTATGTTTCAACACGATTACAAATTCTAGGGTGTAATTTTGAGAGACCATGAACTTTTTTGTGATCTAACTTGGAACAAGTCTTAGCATGGGTGTTTAACTCTAAAAATGATAGCAATCTTGGAATTTGGCATTGTGCTGGTGCAAATGGTTGTAAGCTGATTTGCAACAGCTTGTGACCAAAATTTCAGACAACAATGAACTCTTAGATTTTTGCCTATAAAACAAGTCACAATATAAGTTTTTTATTCTAAAAATATTAAGTTTCTTGAAATTATAACGCGGAAGTTGATCTGTAAATAGCCTCGGAGATAATGAATGTTAATGGGGCAGAGGTATTTTGATAATAGATCAAAACTATAGGAGTAAAACAATGATTTGATAAATTTTAGGGTATTTCAAAAAAGCCAGCAAACTATTGGGGGAAGGAAAAATAAAATTCTCTCTAAAAAGAAATTAAAATGTGGCTTGCTCTTGTAACCAAAGAAGTCTAAATCAATGGAGGAATAAAATCACATGAGGCCAATTGAGTAGCTTTTGAGGTTTTGAGGTGGCGGGGTGTGTGGGGCCGCTGGGGTGGCAGATTGTTGAAGAGTAGCTTTTGAGGTTTCTAATTTCTTGAAGGTTCTTCTTATATTAGAGTGCACAACAAGTCTGTTTAAACAATTGATCAAATATTGTGAAGAAGAAGAGAAACCTAAATAGAACGCTGCACATGATAGATACCAGGACAGAGAGAGGATGCACCCAAAATATACATTGACAAGTAGAAGGGAAGAAATGAGAAGTGCAATTGACAACTGTCTCAAGAAGCAATTGATTCAATGCTGAAAGGGATGTAATGTGGACAAATTGGCAGCTCCACCATCAATCACAGTCCAGGAATTAATAACAGGGTTTAGCCATTGGTCGATCACAGAGCAGCAGATACCATTCACAGGATGCCAAATAAGCCGCTTTCAGAATTTTGTCTTTGTTAGGTAATTAAATCTCCACAATTAGACGCAAATAATTAAATAATAATGTGTATGTAGAAATTACAGCGTATGTGTTTAAGTTGTGCATTATGAACTTGACTCAATAATGCAATTAATACTTGTTTGAAAGATTGTGATAATATAAGAATATCAAATAGATTGTGAAAGAGAAAGATGAAGAGGATTTTGTTTCTTATTTGGGGTCAGAATTCGATTTATTTCAACAGTAAAATTACTGTATGGCTACGTAATTCCTGAGTGAGGAGTTCAACGTTTTTTAGCAACAGTAAGTGTGGGCACCAATAAGCCAGTGGGAATATATGGATTCTTTTCAAAGAAAAAGATATAAGGGATTGAAAGGATTGTTGTGATGGTTGCATGTAGACTATGTGGACATATATAGATGTTGAATTGTGCCTAAAAAGAACTATTTTACCTTTTAGACATATGTTTTTTTTCCCTTTTTCCCCATTGCACAAAATGAAAAGGAAGTGGAAGCCTTCGAGATGAAAAATAAGAGGAAGTATCAGTTTGCTCAGAGTTCATTATGTTTTTAGTTTCCCCAAGTTTTTCAGAAAAGATTGTTTGCCCTTTCATAATCTAAATCTCTCATCTTGGCACCTGGATTTTTATGGCTTTACTGCTTAAATACAAGTTTCATGAGTGTTCTTCCACATCTATGGAATAATGAACTACTGTACATTGTGACTAACATCTAGTTGTATATAATGTTTTTGTTGGTTAAGTTAAACACGAGGTCTTTGCTGAGGAACAAGAAATCTCTCTGAGGACTTGATAACATTCTTATACAGCAGGTCTTTCTGAGAGATTGGACGGAGTTTCAAGTAAGTTCAATTGGAATTTTGTTCAATCCTTCATCTACATTCCAGTCATTTATTTGTAAGAACTGATACTTGAAAAGATTGGACACAAGTGATACGTCCATCATTCAATAGTTCATTCATTGGATATGCAGTAGCAAATCCCTAATTTTTCTACTTATTTATTCTTTCTCCTGACTAAATTCCATATTACTGTCATATCTAACTCTGAACAACTCTTTTCATCCCTCTGCTGCAAATTTAGGTTGTAGGCTACAAAAACACAGAAACCACTGCTACAATTGCAATAAAAAGATAATAATGCAACCACAAATTCTTCAATTCATGTACAAGATGCTTACATCTGTACATCTATAATGATAAAGTCTAGTCTCAGTAGAACAAACTCTTAGCACGTAATGATGTCAAGGGATCACTGCCATTCTTCTGTTTCTTGTAAGGTTCTCATATGGCAAAGTTTTAAGTCTGAATAAATTTACTATGGTGTTTGATCCCACCTATGTGTAATTATCAACAACGTCATCAACATATCAAGAGTTGAGCTCCTATTCTAGCCACTTGAAAGATTGGTGGTTGAAGAACCCTAGGCCATGAAGTGCTGTTAACAAACCATATCCTATGTAAATTACTTTACCTTTCTAGCCAATTGTACTCTGATTTGGTTCCCACTTCATGATAATGCATTTTGCATGCAGTATTATGTTAAGAAAGACTTGTAACTTCTTAATAATATTGTGTTGTGAGAGGTTACAAATATCTCAGGTTACAAATATCTCATTGTCCACTATAGTCTCCATCACCAGACAGTAACACCAGAAGTCACAAACGTATTAATTTATGCTAACAATTTATAAGAAATTCACAAGGTAATTCTATGTCCTGGTATGGTTTATCATTTTACAATCCTATGTTGCTCCAGAAACTTAATTTGAGAGAAAAAAAGAAGAAGAACATTAATGTTTATAATCTTCCAATCAATGAACCGACTGAAACAAAACTCAAGCAGGCAAGCTAGTAGTAATCAATTGCCCTAAAGCTTTTGAGTTGCATAGGCCTAAGAGATGGCTACAGGCTTTCCCACTATCCAAAGGTGATTGATTGGGAAAGCGATGCCTCTTTTGAGAGCACCTTTTGGTAGAGCCCACGGCAGCACCTCATCTAGTGGGCTCCTGCACAAAAGGAAGAGCCACAGGAAGAAGACAGAAGGAAAAGTTGTGAGAAGGTGAGCTATTAGTTTTGGATGTTGTTTACAGCCATGACAAGGATGTGGATATTTAGACTTATCTTTCCTTTCAGAATTTGTGGATATCATGATTCGCATAAAATACATATCCTAAAGTCTATTAAGTGCTGAAAACTTTATAAAAGTTATGCAATTGCAAGGCCTGTCAGAAACGTTCATGGTTGTTCTAAATGCAGAATAGATCACCACTGATTCCTAGATTCCTAGCCTATGAATGGCCTTATCAGTTGAAACTCCTAGACTTATGTGGATAAGTACCAACCAGAGGTAGAAACTTTTCAATTGCATATAGTTCCTGACCATTCTGTAGCAAAACTGAAATAAGATCAAAAGACAATTCTAAACACATGCAGACAAGGAAAATTTTAGCAGTCTGTAGCCTATGATTATTAGTCTTCTGAAGATTATTAGATTTGAAATCAAAAGGCTTCAGCAACATCTACATGAGTACAACCAAATTAGCAAAACATTTGAGTGTTAAAGTGAATCTTCTTACTATCATGCAAATTATTTGAGAAATTCCAAGATGCAGCAAAAACTAGATCAGGCTGCTGATGTTAAAATGGCACTGCAAAATAGTCAGCTTAGTTATTGCTTATTTCAGTAAGTAAATAGGCATAACTATTCAAGATATTGTAGGTGGGACCTTAATGACATTTTATCAAGAAAAGGAAAAGGAGAAAAATCTTGACAAGGTTCGAGCACCAGAACCATGGAAAATCAAGAAAAAGCAAAACAAGATATCTATCTCTCTTTGCTGAGAACAAAGAATTAAATTAAGCAACTTCAAACAAAGAAAACAAAATAGAAAATGATGGATGGCATGAGATTTTGTGTCAAGCAATAAAGGAGTGATTACTGTTATTGATGGTAATGGTTAGTTAATCTTCATGTTCCTTCTCAATGCCCAATCTATTCAGTAACTAGGACTAAGAGTGTGCTCTGAATCTGACAATGAGAACTTCTAGAATAGAATAACTATTGCACTAACCCATGAAATTTCAAAAGAAAGGTCAAATTGCTTCATATTTCACATATTTAGTTATCCTGTATTAATTTGAAATGAATTTCACATATTTTGATCTAAAACTCTTGGGATATCTTGGAAAAACAAGAGATAAATCCAGAAGACTTGTTGAGCAAACAGATAAATCTTAAGGGTGGTAAAAATAAATTTTCCTTGTACTTTGTATTTTTCAAATTCAATTAATCATTGTGTAAATGCTAACCAATTGGTTAAGATTTTCTTGTACAAGATATAGAGTTTTGTCTTTGATGATTATCGAAATAGGAAAATACTTCGATATTATAAAACTTAAGGGTGACTTTTTAAAATAAATAAATACTTGCTAATGAATCGATAGGACCACAGGTCCAATAGTTAGGACCCAGCCCAATGGGCCGGCCTTGCATTGGCCTGGTTGGAGAGGTATGCGCTCTCTCCCTCGGCCGCGCCGATGCCCACAGAATTGTCCATGGACGTAGACAAAAAAGAACAGTGGTATTAGGTTTTAGTTCGTCTTCTACCTTTGGCAAAGCAGACAATCTTGAAGGTACAAGAACAGAACGCTATTTATAACTAAAATGACTTTCTATAGAGAATATAGTCCTTTCCCTGCTCCCGGTTCTTTTTGCTTTTTGATGGGTGAGTACATACATACATCTGGAAACTTGATGCAATTGCCCAACTGCTTCGCTTGTTCTTGTCCAGTTGCTGCCTTTCTCACATTTACCACCATATATTCTATTCATCTTTATGAAGGAATTTGTCTCATTGGTTATTTTTTTTCAAGGAACTGCTGATAATGTAGACTTTAATTTACTGTCTATAGTCTTAAATTTTAAGAGAATGTTTCTTGATCTGGATTACACCTCTATCTTAGTGTTGTTATCTGGAGGTAAATTTTCTTCAGATTTCTGTAGACAACAGAATGATACTTGTACTGTATGTCTTAAAGGAAAAAAGAGGAATTTGATATTGATCATGCCGATATAAAACTTTAGTGAAAACAGCTTTGAAGCTAGATCCATATACTTCAGTTTTTTACTCTTTTGTAAGAATTGAGGTCCTAATTGTCCTGTATAACATTAAGTCCGGTCCTGATAATTCAAATATCATCTTTCACGTTTAGCACCATTATGGGGATCAGATACTATCCATTTGCCAAACAAGAAAGCAAGGTTGAATTGTGAACAGGATCTTAGCCAAGCTTGCATGCAAATACAGCTTGATAGATGTATTACCACATCCTCAATATAGAAAATAACACTCGACTAATTTATGTCATATTTCTTTTTGACATGCTCAATACTGTCAATATCTGTAATCAGTCTTCACTTTGTCACCACTTAAGGTAGTTGGCTTCCTGCACCACTTTGTCTCCTTAGAAGTAAAAGATGGAGACAGAAGACTCCACGCATACTCGTCAGGCTTATTGTTTTGTACCATGTGAGGGGGACCATGTCATGTGAATGTGTTGTTGGAGTGCCCTTATTATCTCTAATCTAGCATATAACTGCACCACTGAGATGTTAACTAGTGTACCTCTATTGAGGTCGTCTTTGCATAAATGTCCACTTGGGAATTTAGAATTATTGAGAAATCTTTTCCTTTTGATGATGAATAGGTTAGGAATGAACATGACTAAGATGCTGCAAGTATAGAATGACTGTTTTCAGCATCTTCAGAAGGCAATTGTTGCAAATATTGATCTCCCTTTAGAGCTCATCCTCATCCTTCAAATGAGCAATGTCATATATTGTTTTCTCTTGAGAAAGTGGTATATTTATTTGTATGCTTGACTGTATATCATATAGAAAATAACAACAAATAGAATATGAGTCCCAAATTCAGCTGCACAGCTATTTGTTTCTTAGTCATCAATTGTGATTCTCCCATATGTATATTCAATATTCTTTTGATCTCATCTTGGAGATTCAATTGTCAGATATGGGGGTTTTACTGAACCACCCTGTGAGAGATTCCTTTTGAACTGGCAGCATACTGAGCTGAACATGATATTCTCTGATTCAAGACTTCAATATCCTGAAAGTTCAAAATTGAGATCTCGAAATGCTAATTATAGCCACGTCTTCTCCTACATTATATTATTATCTATATTATACATGCCTTATTAAATCCTTCAAGAATGACTCTCAGGATTATCTATATTTCCATAATGGTAGCTTACGGATAAAGTCCCATCAGTGGATGGAGAAGTTTTACATCTAGTATAATATTTAAATTGCAAGAAAAAGAGTAGTAATTTTCTGTTTCTACCAAAGGACAGTAATAGTATGAAGTAAAAAGACCTTTATGTTCAGTAAATATTAGTTTTCGCATTTGTTATTTGGATTAAGTTGGAACTTGCTACAATTATCCAAAATTTCGCACTCTTAGATGACTATAGCACTCAGCTTGTTTATATAGAACAAGTGCCTTGAAAGATGCCAATGTGCAGGACAAATGCTCAGACTCATAGTACTTGGCTTACAGACATTTTCACTGCTACTGAGGGAATCCTTTTTCTCCACTCTGCAAGAAAGAATATCATCAAACATACAATATAATATTATCGATTATTGGTCCCTTAGCCAATAGAACAATGGATTAAAGCGTGGCACAAAGATGTGAGATTCTGAGTTAGGGGCCACCAATAATCTACTCATCTCCTGTGTCATTTCTGGAACAGTGTGAGATCCTGTTTGCAAGACTTCCTGCTCTGCCAGACCATGGAGAGAGGGGCCCGATCACAAAGCTTTTCGCCTTTAAATCCTTTGATTCGAAGACCAGACAGAGACCCTCTTCCCGAGATGTGGACCAATGATATGCAGCTAAGAAGTTCTAAAACAACTATAGCTCAGAATGTTCATCCTTTCATGTCTACTTTGAAAGCTCATGGGATCCCAACACTGGCCACCCTGTCCATTGTTGTCAGCACACTGAGATAACTCCCAACAAGATACAAGGTAGCTTTTTTGCAAAGTGATCAAATTGCTTCTTCCTTGGGCTATGCGTACTATTCATTTTTTGTCTTTTACCTCTTAGCTTTAGTGAGCTCTTACATCAGGTACAGCACCAGTTGATGGAGAGCTAGCTAAGCTTCCCTTGGATCGAGCACATGCAAGTTCAGTTTTCATATTTATTCAAAAAAAAGTTCATTTTTGACAATTCGATTGATCTTCCTTAATGTTCTGGGTAAACCACAGGCTAAATAGCTAAAAATTTACACTGAGACCAGTTCAGCGAAACAGGAATCCTGAACAAGCATTTGGAGCTAAACTACTAGAGTAAAGATGTTGTCTTAAAAACACAGTTACATGGTGCAGTCAAAGGCAGCCTCCTCTTGAATCTTTCCTACTAGTTGATGGACTGCTGTTGCAATCTCATCCACTGAAGCCAATTGGCATTCTTCTTCCACCTGTAGAAATCACAAGTCCATTAACTGCACGATTACAGTAGCAGTCAAAGAAGCCAGCAGGCCTAAGTGTACCTTTAGGCTAAAGGAATAGAAGACTATGTCATCAATGGTGGTGACATTGAGGTGGAGCGTCGTCAGGTGGAGGTTCTGCAATCCTACCACCAACTTCAGCAACAGCTTTGGTCGCCGCGGTGAGAGGACCTTGAGGTTGGCATGGCTGTCCACCACGGAGACCTCTATGGCCGCCGCAGGTGCCATATTCTCTGCCTTAGCCTCACTGGTATTCTCATCGGCGGCCAACTTTTCCCTTTGAGAAGAGCTGGATGAGTATCGGGAGAAGGTGAAGAGCTCAGCAAAGGGAGCAGGATCAGCTCGCTGCTTGATTCTTTTGTGGGCTTCCAGAGTCTGGACTAGCTTTTCGAGCTCCTTGACGAAGTTTATTGCCCCTCCAATTATGGATGCTTGATCAGTCTGTCCATTGAGAATTCAACACGCTAACTGTCAACGAATTCTGTTCAGAGACAGCATGAATGGGCAAGATCTTTATCCTTGATGGCTAATAAATCAAGAGCAGCATGTCACCATCTTGTTTTGTCTACTGATGGATGACAGTAAGAATCTTTGCCATGTTAGAGACCAAGGAACACAAACTACTACCATCCTCCCTTGCCAAACCAACCTCTATATGCTTTTTGAGGAAGAGATTACAATATGGGAAGTGAAATCTTTAATCTGCATTTGCAGTGAAATTAAGCAGAAAGAGAAGAGGTGGAAGCAAACCTTCTGCACGAAGGAGGCCGGCATGAGTGACCTGAGCACGGTAAGGTATTCATTCATCTGTTTCCTCCGATTGCGCTCCACCGCAATGTGAGCCATCCTTTGATTTTCCACCTCCTCCTGGTTCTTCTGGCTCCTCCACCGCTGCCTCTTTCTCCGGCTTTCCACCGGCCTCGACCTGACGTCGGAGGCCTCATCGGCAGCGGCAGCCTCCGGCGACGAGGAATTGTCGACAATTTGCACCGTCGTGGAGCAAGAGGTGCCCAAAGCCCCATTTTGTCCCCTGCCGACTTGGCCCGCAGCATAACCACTCACATCGCCTTCTAGTGGCAAAACCCGATCCTTATCATCTTCTTCTTCTTCCCCTGCTCCACCACCGAAGTCATAGCCCCAGAACTCCCCTCCTTTGTCGAACAACTCCCTCATGGTGCAGCCAAAGAGGTCTTGCGGGAAGACTACAGCTTCCAGTGCCATGGCTCCGCACGTAGAGAACTAAGAAAGAGGACTCGAGCCTAACACACAGAAAACCCAAAAGAAACTTTCCTCCATGGGAGGAGTGGAATGAGCAGCTGGTGAAGTAGTAGGCTTTAAAGGCCTCAGTGACAGAGAACAGAACAAGGTCGTCACGTGAAGCGAGGAAGGGAAAAGGGTAGGCAACAAATAACAAGGTGGTGGACTGGTCACTTGCCCAAGCTTGGGTGTGCTTGCTGTGTTGATGGCTTGGGACGTAGTGAAAGAGATAAAAGAGGCAAGCCATGGAAGAGAGATGCTTCCCTTTGATTTGTCTATAATACTCGGTGCGAATTCAGGTCCCAAAGATCAGACGAAAAGAAAAGAAAGGTGAGGAAAGAGAGACCTCAATCAGAGACAGAATCTCTACTTGCCTAAACTCTTGGGACTGAGGCCAGAAGTGCAGGGCAAACTGCAGAGCATGGTTTTGAGTGTAGTTAAGGAGTAGGCCATGCCATGTGGTCACCATCTCACTCATTTTGATGAGGGCACTGAGGGAGCTCCCCCTTTCACTGTCATGCTCAATCATCAGTTCGAGCCATGGCACGAGAACATGGAAGGTCTAATAAAAGATGAACAAGTCTCCACAGTTAATTAATGATACAGGTTTCTTCCTCCACCAAGCTTCAGCATGCACACGACAAGCCTATTTGAGTAGAAAATGGTTTGGAATCCAAAAAACTATGGGCCCATAGTTCATCTACTTCGTTTGAATATGTTCACGACTCACGCAATCCTCCTTCATGTGCGATTTCGACAGGTAGCATTGAATTCTAACTTGTTTGTTATTTAAACGCAATTTAACTGGTTTTCAAAGTCAAATCCCTCACTCCCCGAACCATCGTGAGCCACACACGCACTGGCAGCCGTCACTCTTGAAATCTATGTTTTATCTGAGATGTGATTAGATTTGGCTGGGAGAAAAGTCAACGAGTTTTGAATTTAGATACGCTGCCACTGACGCCGTCAAATGACTCTTGGACTAGAATAATACTAGGGATTTGTTTACTTGGAACGACGGAGAGCATTTTCCATGGAAAATGAGGCCGGATTGGCCTCGACGACGACGACGACGACACCAGCTTTGACTCTAAGAAGGCAAGGCAACTTGGGGGGGATCCTTATCGCATTTAGATCCTGCGATTTCGCAATCAATTAATGTGAACGCGACGGACGGTAGTTCGTGAGGGAATCCAATTCGTTGCGCCATGGCCACCTGCTTCTCACGGGAAACCCACGTGCCATCGCATTTATTTTATCGCAACGTGGCTGGGTAGCTCGCCTCTCGAATTCGTACACGAAAACGCTTAAAGGGTCCCGCTCATTCTCGAAGTGCATGGGAGGTAGATTTTGGGTGAGTCGCTTGTAGCAGTTGCTTTCGTTGGTCGAAAAAAACGGGAGTAGGCGGTCAAAGCTTACCGCCGAGACTCGGCCGCCGCCTGCCTTTCCTTCTTCCTTCCACCTTCGTTTGCTTCACGGCCTCCTTTAAATAACCTCCTCCTCCACTGACACAATCCTTGTCCAAATCGCCCAACGGCTTCCTCCATGGACACGAAGCAACCCGTCGTCCGATCGCAACCCATCGCAGCGTCCTTTTCCTCCTCCTCCTCGCACCCCGGTGCGCCTTTGCTCAGTCCCCGCCGCAATCGGACAACCGCACTGGATACTACAACAATGGAAGATTCAGTCCGACCATGGCCATCATCATCGTCGCCATGATCAGCGCCTTCTTCTTGCTCGGTTTCTTCTCCATCTACCTCCGCTCGTGCGGCGGCGACGAAGAGAGCCTCAGCTTCCGCCGCCGCGCAGCGGCGGGGCAGTCACGCAGGCAGCAGCAGGGTCTGAGCCCGGGCGTGATCGAGACGTTCCCCACGATGGTGTACTCGGAGGTGAAGGGGCTGAAGGTGGGGAAGGGCGCGCTGGAGTGCGCGGTTTGCCTCTGCGAGTTCGAGGACGACGAGGAGCTCCGCCTCCTCCCCCACTGCAACCATGTCTTCCACCCCGATTGCATCGGCGCCTGGCTCGCCGCCCACATCACCTGCCCCGTCTGCCGCGCCAACCTCACCGAGCAGGCGACCGACGCCTCCGCGGATCCCGGCGCGCCGCCAGCGGTCGAACAGGAAGCGCCTGCAGCCCCTGGATCCCCAGCGCCAGATCACGTAGCGATCGCCATCGATCCGGCGGTGGAGAAGGAGGACGACAGGAAGGAGGCGGCCATGGAACTGGCGCGGATCGGGAGCCAGCGGCGGGCCGCCCGGTCGAGATCCGGGCGGCCGCCGGCGAGTTTCCTACGGTCTCACTCGACCGGGCACTCGATGATTCGACCGGCGGAGGATGATCGATTCACCCTCCGGCTCCCCGAACACATAAGGAAAGAGATCCTCGCCTCCCGGAAGTTCTCCCGATCCGCCAGTTGCGTCTCGTTCCCGACCGCCAACGAAGGCAGCTCCCGATCAGGCCGCCGCGGCCGCGGCAGACCGGAAAGGAGCATCCAGCTCGGTAGATCAGGGCGCTGGCCGTCGTTCCTTCTCCGGAATCTGTCGATCAAGATCCCGGCGTGGGCGACGGGTAAGAGAGGGGAGGGCGAGGGCTCAGGCTCGCGTTCGGGCTCACTGAGGAGGGGGGAAATTGACGTTTCCGGCAAGGGAACGGCAGCATATCCGAGAGCGCCATCGGAAGGCCCCGGAGCCAGTGACACCTTCGCCTCAACCGCCACCGCCGGCGACATACAGTCGCCCGCCGGCCGCCGCCGCCCCAAGTCGCCAAGGCCGATCTAATTGCGTAACCTTCTGCGTGTTATTCTTTACAATTTTTTTTTTCCATTTTCGTAAATTACTGGGTGAATTTCTTAGTTATTAAAAAAAACTTAAATTATAATTTTCACCCTTTTTTAAAGTGAAGTGCGTGCACATACAAAAAGCAAAGGATTTGTAAATTGAACAAGTTTGGTGGATTGCTGCCTTTTGTTAGTTCATCTAAATTGGTTAATTGAAGACGCTTCTTTCTTTAAGAATAAAACAAACAGCGATTACATATACATAGTCATAAAATAATAAAGAAAAAAGAAAAGTAATTTAATTAAATTTGTCATAATTAAATCTTTGCATACTTGTCAACAACCTTTGCCACTGGGAATCATTAATTGCAAATTAATGGGATATAAACTTGATGATTCTGAGAATATTTTTGCTTGAGACTAACGCAAGATATGAGCCATTGATCAATTATCTTCTATGTTGAAGGAATTATTGAACACCAAGTTGGACCAATTAAGAATACGAAATGAAGCATGTCTAATGGCAAGCCAAAGTCCAACGGGGCTGAGCCGAATCACAAGACCCTAAGCCAATCAAACTTAGTGTTGAGTCGGGAGGGCTGAACCTGAGTCTCAAGTAATTTCAATTTTTTTGACTCGACGTTGACTTCCACCTTGGTTGAACATCTAACCTTCTTGCTATGGATGAAGGCGGCTAGTAGCGTCCAAAACATTCCCATTTTGTTCATTTTATTCCTTTTGAGTGGATTTTAAAGCCCACCCAATTGTGAGAATAAAAGCCGTATCCACAATCCAAGTATAATAGAAATGCTAGAGGAGCCCCCAAGTCCTAACCAAATCGTTCCTGAATTGATCTCTCCATTAAATTCGAGTCCGTTCGGTTGATTTTTTATATTGTCAAAATCTTTATCACAATCGACGACTTAATTCACATTCTACAAATTTCAACATTCTACCTAAGAATATAATGGATATAAAAGACCTTTTTTGTTGCCCTCCATCTTTTTTTTTCTGTAAAAAGTGAAATTTGTTATCCTAACGGTCTCGCATAGGTTGGTCGCATGATCATCTATAAAAGGTAAATTGAGAAACAACAGTTAACCATGATAGAGGATGTTGCCCTGTCTTTGTTTGCTCGGAAGGTGTGAGAGTCACGTGACATGATACAAACAAGGTTTGTGAGGTTGAAAGCATTGAACAATAGGGTTGACCTACTTCCAAGCTGAGTAGGGAGGTGAGAAACAAATGGCATGGCTGAGGCTTCAAGGTAGTTTGGCAAGCTTTGCACCATTTGATCATCCTGTCTATTCCTTATTCAGAAAATGATTAGTCTTCATAATTTCACTAATTCACTTCTATATATCTTCATTCAAGTTATGTAAGCCTTGTATGCAAGCTAAAGTCTATATAAGGTATTTTTTTTCTTTCATCATTTAATTTGGATGCTAATTTGAAGGCCTTTTTCTTACATATTATGTCCAATCAATATATTTTGTAACAAATCTAGTCTTTTATTCCTCGTTTCTTTTGCATTATTCTATGAACAGATAAGCTAGACGACGATGTTCGTTCGACAAACTTGACCGTAATACAATTGAACAGCTTCCATTTACTTTGTGTGGAAATTTAAGGCGAAAGCAACAAAAAGAGTATCTATCCCATTCCGTTTGAATTTGATTTGCATACATCTTTGACATTTCAGAAACTGATAATAGAGCAATGACGATCTCCTTGGAGTTTTCAATAGATTTTCGTAGAAAATCTTGATTCCACCGATACTGCCGTCGTCGTTCTTTTCTTTACTGGACAGTAGTGTTTGTCATGAAGAACTGAACTTGAGAGCTAGCAAACTGTCTGCATCAATAGACAAACACTGCATGATTTGATTTCCAAGAAGAAGT
>NC_133873.1:2190180-2271872 GCF_044706935.1 Curcuma longa | reverse complement strand
AAGGCTTTAGAAGAGGAACCATTGATCCTACCTTATTTATAAAGTCAAAGGAGAGTGATATTTTTGTTGCCCAAGTTTATGTGGATGATATTATCTTTGGGTCAACAAATGATGAGTTCCTAAATGAGTTTATCAAGAATATGGAGATGGAGTTTGAGATGAGCTTAGTTGGAGAGCTCACTTTCTTTTTAGGTTTACAAGTAAAACAAACAAATGAAGGAACACACGTTTATCAAACTAAATATGCTAAGGAAATGATTAAGAAGTTTGGAATGGAAAATGCTAAAAACATTTCAACCCCTATAGGAACAAATGCAAAACTAGATAAGGATGAAGAAGGGAAGGAAGTAGATTCTAAAACCTATAGGAGTATGATTGGTAGTCTTTTATACTTAACCGCTAGTAGACCCGATATATTATTTGCGGTTGGGATGTGTGCTAGGTACCAATCATGTGCTAAGGAGTCACATCTTGCAATAGTAAAGAGAATCTTGAGATATATCAAAGAACCTTAAATGTTTCTTTGGTACCCATGATTTGATAGGATACACTGATTCTGATTAAAGTGCATTGAGTTTCAATGTTTGACTAAACTATGTTTGAAGTTAGGCAATACTTGTGATCTAACATGTGTGATGCAAGTTTGCAGGAAAGTCCAAGCGTAGTCTTGGCAAAGGAAAGTCCAAGTGGGTAGTCTTGGCAAAGCAAAAGTCCAAGTGGGTAGTCTTGGCAAAGCAAAAGTCCAAGTGGGTAGTCTTGGCAAAGCAAAAGTGTGGGAAGTCTTGGCAAGCAAAAGTCCAAGTGGGTAGTCTTGGCAAGGAAAAGTCCAAGTGGGAAGTCTTGGCAAGGAAAAGTCCAAGTGGATAGTCTTGGCAAGGACTTGACATGACGAAGCTGATGGAAGCATCTCAAGCTAGTGCAGGGAAGGCATGAGGCTGTGGGAGATGTTTGAAGGCCGAGGTCTAGGTCAAGAGAAGCTGAAATGTGATTTTTCAGCTTCATCAGTCGACTGGCCCTGCCAACAGTCGACTGCTCATAAATCAGACGCACACAGAAAGATCAGTCGAGCCAGAGGAAGACAAGAGTCGACTGGGCAGTCGACTGGTGTTATGGTGAGTCGACTGTTGCCAGTCGACTGGTCTTGGACAGTCGACTGCTATTTGAACGTTGCAGAAAATTGGTAAGCATTTAATGCGCTTTAATGCGAGATTTTGTTGCCGATTGAAGGCATCAGTCGACTGGCCCTGCCAGCAGTCGACTGATGTTGCAGAAATTATAAAAGAAACCTGCGCGAGAACAACTCAAGAAAGTGAAGAATTCTGCTATTCTTTTATTCTTTTGTGCTTCTTCTGAGAACTTGTTTGTTCTCTATTCTCTGCATTCTTCCTCTCCTCCTAAACAATATTTTATATCATCTTTGAGGAGATCGAAAGAGTTGTAAAGGTTTCTCCGCCTTCGAGGTTTTCGAGAAGGAGAAGATTCATAGTGCATCGGGTGTGTGTGTGCGTGTGGATCCTTGGATTAGTCACCTCTGCGGAGGTGGAGACCAAGTAAACAAACCGGGTTAGCGTTGATCTCTTTCTTTCTCTATTATATTTTTGCTTCCGCTAATCTCTGTGCAGAGAAAGAACAAGAAAAGTCGAGAAACGCTATTCACCCCCCCTCTAGCGAACCAACCGATCCTAACACTTTGTATGGATTTACTGGATTGTTATGATTGTATATCATGTTAGCTAGACTAATAGACATATACACATGTCTATTGTGGATCTTTGTATGGATTGTATCATTTGGATGCATGCATTATGGATTTTGATATGGATCTTTGTATAAATTGTATTTTTGTATGGATGTTGATATGTATTGTTTGTTATTTATGTGTTGTTATATATGGATGTTTATATATGTTGTTATGGATTGTATATGACAGGTTTGTATGTTATAAATCGATCTGATTGGATCGATATGCAAATGTATATACAGGATAACCAATAAATAAAATGAGCATTAGAAAAAAAAATTTACTCGGCGACGAAATTTGTAACGAAAATCATTTTCGTCGCAAATTTGCAACGAATTTTGCGACGAAAATAGGCTCGTCGCAATTCTATCGTAAGTTAAGTTTTGCGACAAATTTTCAAATTCGTCGCAGAATTCGTCGCCAATTGGCGACGAATTTATATTCGTTGCCAATTGGCGACTAATAAAATTCGTCGCCAATTGGCGACGAATTTTATTTGTTGCCAATTGGCGACGAATTCGAATTCGTCGCCAATTGGCGACGAATTCTGCGACGAATTTAAAAATTCGTTGCAGAATTGTGCGACGAAATTGGATTTTTCGTCGGAGCATTTTGCGATGACCTAATTGCGACGAATTTAAATTCGTCGCCAAATTCGTCGCAAACCAGTTTTGCAACGAATTTTTTAAAGAAATTCGTCGCAAAATTCGTCGCAGAATGCAATTTTTTTTGTAGTGATTGGAGAGGATTCAGAAGGGATGTGGGGTCGAATCAATACTCATATTAATCAAGGACACCAAGAATAAATCTTAAAAATCTTAGTTTCGAGATTCAACTGTTGCGTACTACCGAGATAATTTCTCTCTAGTCGATAGTGGGTTAGAGAAAGGGATTGTCTAGATAGGCCACCACGAACACTTCCTGATTTATCCTGATAGTCGGTAAGAAATTTTTATAAGACCAAACTAATTATTTCAGAATTAGTCAACGTAAATTAGATACACGATGCTACCTTTAAAAAAACATCAAAAACAAAAATAACTAATGACAAAATAAAGAACTGGATACTGACTTATAAAAAAACCAAAAACAATCAAAGTAAAAATAAATAAATAAAAATAACTATTGAATGAATTGAGGAATGATGGTTCTCAATCGAAAATTCAATAGCAACTATATGTCAGGGAGTGTGAATCTACGGAGGAGACAAGTATTACTTCGTGTTAGTCATTTCTTTAGGTACTCATTGTGAAATATATGGCGGGACGACATTTCTAAAACACGAGTCATTATTGTTCGATTCGGATTGAGATGATTACCTTGTGCGTTGCAAAATCTTGTAGGATCGAGAAGAAGTTTACAAGAGTCTTCTTCATAGTTTCTCGCTCCAAACGTCCTCGGGATCCGGTGGTGATGTCCCATGAGAGAAGTCTCGTACTCGTGTGTATTAGAGAGAGAGCAAGGGAGAGTCTTGCGCAGTTCCTATCCAAGAGAGAAAACTCTCTTCATTTGCATGCACATGGGGGAAGAAGTCGAGACCTCACTGCCTTTTATAGAAAAACCAACAACCTTTAGTGCCTGCTGTGGGCAACAACCACCCACAGTTAACAATTATGTTAAAATTGTCCATACAGATTGAGCATACATCGAGTTCTTCTACAATCTTCATTTGGAGCTCCTCCATCACAGTTGTAGGTGCTGGCACGACCCTTTGACAGGCTCGACGTTGTCAAAGTAGAGAAGGTGGCCGATAGAAATGAAAGGAGCCTCAGGGGGAATCTCAATCACGGAGAAGAACTCCATAACAGATCACGGAGCCCTGGTGTAAGAACTCCATAACGATGCGCATGATTCCATGAGAGAGCATCCACCACATCTCCTCGTCCCAGAAAATATTATGGTAGGGTTGTTTGAGGGTGAAGTGAGTGTCACTACAAAATTAATCCCAATTAGAGCACTGCCCTTTAACGGTGTATAAATAATTCGAATTCAAATTAGCTAGCAATTAGCGACCGAAATCTAGAAGGGCAAGGTCAACGATGCGCCCTAAAATTAGGGACCGAATTTGTATTCGGTCGCTAATTTAGGGACCGAAATTTAAAAATCGGTCCCTAATTTAGGGACCGAATGTTAAAAATCGGTCGGTAAAATTATGATTTTTTAAAAAATTTTTATTTTCCCATGATTTACGTACAACCAATATTTTTATTTTAGGGACTCATTCTCGTCCCAAGTGGCCTCATAGATGATATCGGTCGGTAAAATTATGATTTTTTTAAAAAATTTATTTTCCCATGATTTACATACAACCAACATTAAAACTCTTTCTCATGGGTTGAAAATGATAAAAGAAAAATAATTTATATTGAATTTTAAATTGTTCATACACGATGAAAAGACTTCTTGCCTTAAAGCGCTCAATAATTCATTCCTACACTCTCTATCAGCTCCGTTGGAGTGTCACTACTAAAATTAATGCACATCTTCATTTCTTCTATATTCTGATGAATGCCAATAAGAAAATAGTGGGAAGATTCATTTCCAATGATGCCCACGGATCAATGTTTCCCAGGTTCACACAGAAATTTTAAAAGCATTTATTATCGTTATAGCAGTTTAGTGATTATCAGATTATCATTTCAACCTGCAAAAAAACCAAGTTCAAGCTGTTATTTATTGAACTTAATCAACAACAATGAGGGAGATTGCATGCAAAGACATTATGAAGTAGCTAAAGCCCTAATAACAAAACAATATAAAGAAACAAGTGTTCATAGTTGGTCAAATTTTTACCTTATGCAGATGTGAGAAGGTACACTTGAACAAACAGCCAATTCACTTCTTGGAACAGATCAACGTGAATCTCTGTCACACAGATGCAAAACAATGCTTAGAAACTGTAGTATTTAGGGTTATTAAGTGCAAACTAAATGGATAAAGAAAATGCAGGTAAATGTAACAAAATCCAACAAAACTGCAAGTGTATTTAAAGGAAAGCATTTTTATCCAACAGATACTAAAAGCACTTTCATGTATCTGCAAATGAAAATTTGAAATAACTTCCAGAGTCAAATATTGAACAGAGTCAAATTTGAAAGGACCGACAAAATAAAGCAGGAGACACTGAAAAAAATTAGGCGGTCGGCTGCAGGACCGACAGCTCACTCGTTGGACCGCAACCGCGCCGGAGGAGATCACGCCGGAGGAGATTGGAGGATAAATGACTTACCCTGAGACGTTGGAGACGCAGGAGGAGAAGATCCCGTGCGCTGGAGGAGAAGATCCCGTGCGAGAGGGAGGTCGCGAAGAGGAGTTCGGAGACGCGCCGGAGACGCCGGAGGAGAAGATCTCGTGCGCTAGAGGAGAAGGAGAAGATCCGTGAGGGAGGACGCAGAGAGGAGATCAGAGAGGCTAGGGCTCGGTATCGGGAGAGGAGAAAAGTAAGGGCTCGGTATCGGGAGAAGAGAAAAGTAAGTTCGGGTGGGAGGAAATAATCGGGAGAGAGGGGAATTAATCGATATTTAGGGACTGATTTGTAATTCGGTCCCTAATTTAGGGACCGAATTATATATCGGTCCCTAATTTAGGAGGGAAACAAAATCAATCATAAAGAAAAATAATTAATCGGTATTTAGGGACTGATTTATAATTCGGTCCCTAAATTAGGGACCGAATTACAAATCAGTCCCTAAATTAGGGGAGGGAAAATCGAGCATGCGAAAAACGTGAGAAAAAAATTAATCGGTATTTAGGGACCGAATTACAAATCGGTCCCTAATTAGGGACTGAATTAAATTCGGTCCCTAAAGTAGCGACCGAATTACAATTCGGTCCCTAATTAGCGACCGATTTGTAATTCGGTCCCTAATTTAGGGACCGATTTACAAATCAGTCCCTAATTCAGTCCATATTTTAGGAGGGTGGGGGAAATCGACCATGAGGAAACCGAGGAAAAAAAAAGCTAGCAATCGGAATTTAGGGACCGATTTTTAATTCGGCCCCTAATTTAGGGATCGAATTACGAATCGGTCGCTAATATTAGGGACCGAATATGAATTCGGTTGCTAAGATCGCTAAAAAAATTCAATCCTCTATTTAATATTAATTTTACCGACCGAAAATTAGAATCGGTCCCTATTTTAGGGACCGAAAATTAAAATCGGTCCCTAATTAGGGACCGAAATGAAATCGGTCCCTAATTAACGACCGATTTTACTTCGGTCCCTAAATAGGGACCGATTCATCAGTTCAGTCGCTATTTTAGGGACCGATTCTAATTCGGTCCCTAATTCCGTCGTTATTTAAGGTTATTTTTGTAGTGTATTCAACATCATGGGTGAAAAGAGAAATCGTACAAAGGTAAAAGTTCAAGATCCATTAGGGTGGGCGTGTTCTAGCGAACGCCGTGTCACCACTTTTGCCTCCATGGTAAGGACATAACCATTTGCATTGGCTTCCCACCCAAGAACCTCCGTTGACACAGCATTGTTGACTGCGTTGCTCATCAAGGCTGAAGACGCCATCAAGAAGAGGAGAGAGATGGCAAGGGAATGAGAAAGAAGAGTCGGAGGGATTGTTTATATAGAGTACTTCTACGGATGAAATGCAATATATTTAATAAATTTTGATTCTGTTAATTAATTCTTAATAATTCTCTAGTCAATTAATTTAATTGTTTTTTGAATTGTAAAAAAAATGAATCTCTCACTCATCCCAATTAATATATTGCCGCTAAATTCTCTACTCAATTTAATAATTACACTTATAATAAATATTTATTCTCTTTATACTCCATAAATCTTATAAATGCCTAATATTTAATTATTTAATAGCAATTGTTTATAACTATTCAAGAATTTAATTAGAGCCTTAGATTTTAATTGGGCACGTAAGGTTGATCCTCTCACCCTGCCCTTGCCTCGCCCCCACTTCTGTTTCACCCCGCCAAATAATTTAAGCTGGTTGGATTACCACTCATTTAAAAATGGATCTAAACGGGTTAGAGTTGACCCACAAGTTGAGAAGAAATAAAAAATTAAAACTTAAAATTAATGTCAACAATTCAATGGGTTCATAGTCTAG
Organism: Curcuma longa; assembly: GCF_044706935.1. Classification (NCBI taxonomy): domain Eukaryota; kingdom Viridiplantae; phylum Streptophyta; class Magnoliopsida; order Zingiberales; family Zingiberaceae; genus Curcuma; species Curcuma longa. The sequence continues at coordinate 2,265,049 of NC_133873.1, read as the reverse complement.
CATGTCTAATGTATAATTCAAATTTAAAAATTTTAATATTTTTATATATATTTTTTATTTTTATGGGCTCATAAGTTAACCCACCTAATCCACAATCCATCTTTAATTGGGTTGAATTGCAAATTTCTCAACCCACCAAAGAACGACTCAGACAGTTCTAAATTTAGATATGATTTAAAAAAATTATATAATGTAATTTATTTTATTTTTATTAACATCAAAATCAATGATTAACGATCAATATTATCGAATTAACAATGAAATTCAATTCCATCGCTAATTTAACGATTGGTATATTATTTTAATAGCTAAATAATGACTCAATTTAATTTCGTTGCTATTTAGCGATTGAATTATAGTTCGATCGCTAATAATAACCTATGCTGTCTGGAAACTTGGAGACGGGAAACAGAAAACGCGGAAACTGAAACAGAAAACGGCAATAGTTGAAGTTTCCAGATTTTGGAAACGTCAATGACCTCATCAAATACTATAAATATTTCCTATAAATCTGACCGTTTCTTGTAAATATCTATATGTAACAAGAACTACTTTGATAAAAGCTGGACACAAGCCATACTTGGGCACGCATCATGGATGAAGGAAGACCAGGCATGATTCCAAGTGTTAATGTGAAAACTAGTGTGCCCACTTAATCCGCCTTGCAGCCTGTCAAGGGAGTCAAGAAGGATGACGAAACTTTTGTGGCCCACCATTTGTTAAACCCCCTCTTCTCGGGCGATAGGGGTTCCTCTTTAGACTCCTCGGCTCGAGTTTCTTGGTCGGTCGTAATTGTTCCAGGGCAAGGGGTCCCCTCCCACCTTGCTGTTCGCACTGTCTGTCCAAGTTAGAGTTGTTGGACAATCTTTGCCGGAGAGATTAATATTCTATTGAATTACAATACAGTTCAACTTATCTATAGAGATGGCTTGAACTGATAATTTCAAGCTGCCAGCAGGGGCTGGTATTTTTATTGAGCAAAGATTCGAGTCGGCTGAGTCACCGAGTGCTAAGTCGACCGAGTGCCGAGACCAGAGAGCCGAGTTGGTTGAGTCGCCGAGAGCCGAATGCCGAGTCGGCCGAGACAACTAAGTAGCCGAGAGCGGAGAGCTGAGTGGATGATGTCGAGGCCTGCGTTCAACGCAGTTTCCTTAAAACAGGTTCGTCCCCTCCGGCGGTGCTTAAAGGTCACGATGGACGTCTGTTTCCCAGGATACAACGACAGAACCGCGTTAACTGCCAAGCACAGACAGATTGCGGCGAACTGAGATAGTACCCGAACGCTATCACCAAAGAGAAAGAAAGAGGGGACTAGAGGTGGATTCACTTCAAGTTGAGTTCCTTTGCTTAAGACTAGGAGTCTTATATAGGTTCTCTCATCTAGACGTTACATTCATGCTAGACGTTACTTTATTCCATTAATGCATTTTATACGTTTATGCATAAAATTGCATCAACGTTCATGCAACATTAAATTGTATAAAAATATTTTCAAGTGACAAAATGTTGGTTTATTCGCTTGGACAAATTTTGTCCTGACCGGTCTAACATTCGACGTGCACAGGTCGCGCTCGCACACAAGTTACCTTGCGAGTAGTGCAATCCGGGCCCTGGATTTGCACCCCCTGCACACCCAGAGAGAGAGCCTCTTCTCATGCTTTTGTTCACAACATCAATGCTTGTGATATAATATAAACCAACAACTAAGCCTTGAAACTTCCAATGTGGGACTATATTCCCATTCACAAAGGAGTCTTCTCCTTCCACCACCTTTTATTTTCATTCAAATTTCCAACAATCCCCCACATGAATGGAAATATGGTATGTGATAGCATTCAGCAGTTGAGTCCAGTATAGGATAGGTAGGTTTTACCCTTTGAACCTTCCCTTGTGAAGATCTGTTTGTTTACTAGCTGACAGTAGACACGATGTCCTTGAACTGTTCTGTCGTTTGTGTAAACATTGACACATCTCACCCAGCACTCTCCCTGATACACCTCAATTCTCATGAGTGTGTCCGTTCTTGACCATGAACACGCCTGGTTCTGTGAGAAGATCTAAGAATTGTGCCTTCAATTCTCTTCGAAGCGGCCCCACTTCTTTCTCACATAGGTGATCACTTAAGAGTATTCCACACTACTCTACTGGATCATTAAAAGTCGTGCGCTTACCCTCCATCTTATCACTGCTTCACTGGGCATTTCCCCCCACAGTGATGTTCCTTAGTCAGTGCAGTTAGGTTGTCCCTTTGAACCTAGTTCTTGGGATCTCCAGTCTGCATAGGTTGGGTTTCCTTTGCACCAACATTTCTTACCGGCATCAAACCCATCCCTCGCGATGAGCTAGCAACTAACTCTCTGTTTAACCCTTTGGTTAGCAGATCCGCTAGGTTATCCTTTGACTTTACATAGTCAACAGTGATAACTCCCGTTGAGAGTAGTTGTCTAATAGTATTATGTCTACGACGTATATGTCTAGACTTACCATTATACAGATGACTTTGTGCTCGACCAATTGCTGATTGGCTATCGCAATGTATGCAGATTGCCGGCACAGGTTTTTGCCATCTAGGAACATCTTCTAGAAATTGTCGTAACCATTCAGCCTCTTCACCACATTTGTCAAGAGCTACAAACTCAGATTCCATCGTGGATCTGGTTATTATGGTTTGCTTTGAAGATTTCCAAGATATGGCTGCACTTCCCAAAGTGAATATATATCCACTTGTAGACTTAGAGTCTTTCATGTCCGATATCCAATTTGCATCGCTATATCCTTCGATTACGGTCGGATATCTAGTATATTGCAGTCCATAATTACGAGTATATCTCAAGTACCTCAGTACTCTTGTTATCCCTTTCCAGTGCTCAACACCGGGATTACTCGTGTATCTACTCAGTTTACTTACTGCGTATGCTAAGTCTGGTCGTGTACAACTCATTAGGTACATCAGACTTCCAATCACTCTAGAGTACTCTATCTGAGAGCTACTCTTTCCTCGATTTTTTGATAGATGTTGACTCATATCTATCGGAGTCCGTGCTAACGCAGTATCATTCTTGTTGAATTTTTCAAGTATTTTATCCACATAGTGGGACTGACTAAGAACAAGTCCTTCAGCTGTTCTAAGAATTTTAATTCCTAGAATCACATCAGCTAGACCCATGTCTTTCATGTCAAATCTTGAATTCAACATATCTTTAGTGGATTTGATTATCTTATCATTACTCCCAATAATAAGTATATCATCTACATAAAGACATAAAATGACATATTCATTTCCTGTGTCTTTCATGTAAACACATTTATCACATTCATTGATTGTGAATCCACATTCCTTCATGACATTATCAAATTTTTCATGCCACTGCTTTGGTGCCTGTTTCAAGCCGTATAACGACTTTACCAATCTACAAACCTTATTTTTCTGTCCTGGTGCAGAAAATCCTTCAGGTTGTTCCATGTAGATTTCCTCTTCTAAATCACCGTTTAGAAAGGCGGTCTTTACATCCATTTGATGTATTTCCAGATTCCATAGAGCGGCAATAGCCAACAATACTCTGATGGAAGTTATTCTCGACACCGGAGAATATGTATCAAAGTAATCAAGGCCTTCACGTTGTCGGTAACCTTTAATTACCAATCGAGCCTTATACTTATCAATCGTGCCATCTGATTTTATTTTCTTCTTGAAAATCCACTTGCAACCTAGTGGTTTACTCCCCGGGGGAAGATCCACAAGTTCCCAAGTATGATTTTGCAAGATAGAATCAATCTCAGATGCAATTGCCTCTTTCCATTGAGGACCCTCAGAAGAGTTCACTGCTTCTGAGTAAGTTTGGGGATCACTTTCCAACATGAAAGTGATAAAATCCGTTCCGAAGGATTTTTCTACCCGAGCTCGTTTACTCCGTCTAGGCTCAACCTCAATTGGTTCATCTACTTCTTCTTCCTCTTGTGATTCATATATCCGTTTTGAGGAACTTTCTTCCTCTCGGGTCTTATAAGGAAACACATGCTCGAAGAATGAAGCATTTCTTGATTCAATAATCGAGTTCTTGTGTATCTCCGGTACTTGAGATTCATACACAAGGAATCGATAGGCACAACTGTTATGTGCATATCCTATAAATATGCAATCCACAGTTTTTGGTCCTATCTTGATCCTCTTCGGATCAGGCACCATTACTTTGGCAAGACACCCCCACACTCGTAAATATTTATAGGATGGTTGTCTTCCTTTCCATAACTCATAAGGGCTCTTCTCAATTTTCTTTCGGGGAACCTTATTTAAAAGGTAGTTAGCCGTTAACACAGCTTCCCCCCACATGTACTCTGGTAATCCAGAGCTCAATAGAAGAGCATTCATCATCTCTTTCAGAGTACGATTCTTTCTCTCAGCAACACCATTTTGCTGAGGAGTATAAGGAGCTGTTGTTTCGTGTCTGATTCCATGTTCAGCACACAACTCAGCGAACGGTGATATATATTCACCACCTCTATCACTTCGAACCACCTTAATCTTCTTATTAAGTTGGTTTTCAACCTCATTCTTATAGAGGATAAATTTCTCTATAGCTTCATCTTTACTTTTGAGAAGATACACATAGCAATACTTTGTGTTATCATCTACAAAAGTGATGAAGTATTTATTCCCACCACGTGTTGGTGTACCTTTAAGGTCGCATACATCGGTGTGGATTAGACCGAGTGGTTCATTACTTCTTTCAACATGTTGAAAGGATGACCTTATCATTTTTGCTTCAACACAAATCTCACATTTGTGTTTCGGGTCAAGGTGGAATGTAGGTATGCTTTGCATGTTAATTAATCTGCGCAGTACATCGTAGTTAACATGTCCTAGTCTACCATGCCACAAACATGAAGACTCAAGCATATAGGTGGAAGAGCTTTCATTCTTATTAATTTTTGGCCGAATAGCCATTACACTGAGCTTAAACAGCCCATCAGTTACATAGCCCTTTCCTACAAACACTCCATTCTTGGATAGAACAACTCTATCCGACTCACATACAATGCGAAAACCATGCTTGCTTAAAAGTGATCCGGAGACCAGATTCTTCCGAACCTCCGGAACATACATCACATTGTTCAGAGTGAGCTCCTTGCCTGAGGTCATCTTCAGCACCACTTTTCCTTGGCCCATTACATCCGAGGTTGCTGAGTTCCCCATGTACAGCTTCTCCCCTTTGACTTCTTCAAAGTTGTGGAGCAGCTCCTTGTTGCAGCAATATGTCTGGTAGCACCAGTATCCATCCACCATTGTCGAGGGTTTGAACATACCAAGTTCAACTCGGTGATTACAGCACAGAGGTCGTCCACCTCTAGTCCCTCGTTCAGGTTAGCCTCTTGCTTTTTCTTCGGCTTTCTGCATTCCGAAGATTTGTGACCGACTCGGTCACAGTTGAAGCATTTCCCAGAGAACTTTTTCTTGGATACGCCTCCTCTGGGTCCAATTTTGGAAGACTTAGAATTCTTCCGTTTCGAACTTTGACCGTGCTCGACCACGTTGGCTTTTACAGTAGCCTGAGAGAACATCTTTCTCTCGGAACTTTTATTGTCTTCCTCGATTCGGAGTTGGACAATAAGGTCCTCCACATTCATCTCCTTTCGCTTATGCTTTAAGTAATTCTTGAAGTCCTTCCAGTTGGGAGGGAGTTTCTCTATGATCGCTGCCACCTGGAAGGTCTCACTTAGCACCATGCCTTCTGAGTGGATCTCATGTAGGATCACCTGAAGCTCCTGGACTTGGCTGATTACAGTCTTAGAGTCAACCATCTTGTAGTCTAGGAATCGGCCCACAACGAATTTCTTAGCCCCTGCATCCTCTGTCTTGTACTTCTTGTCCAGGGACTCCCACAGCTCCTTAGCCGTTCTCTTCATGCTATACACAACATATAGCGAGTCGGCAAGGCCATTGAGGATGTAGTTTCTGCATAGAAACTCAGAATGATTCCAAGCTTCTACTACAGTTGCATCCTCAGCATGCTCGGGAGGTTCCTCAGTCAAGAATCGAGCCAGATTCAGCGTGGTCAGATAGAAAAACATCTTCTGTTACCAACGCTTGAAGTTCAACCCAGTGAACTTCTCTGGTCTTTCCCCATGAGAGATTGGAACATTACCAATCGGGGCGGAGGGGGCCGTCACAGGTTGAGTCTGTTGCACCTCAACGTTGTTTGTGGTCATCTCAACAGAACCGAGTCTGTTTTAAGATTGTTGGACAATCTTTGCATAAGAGATTAATATTCTATTGAATTACAATACAGTTCAACTTATCTATAGAGATGGCTTGAACTGATAATTTCAAGCTGCCAGCAGGGGCTGATATTTTTATTGAGCAGAGATCCGAGTCGGCTGAGTCACCGAGTGCTGAGTCGACCGAGTGCCGAGACCAGAGAGCCGAGTTGGTTGAGTCGCCGAGAGCCGAATGCCGAGTCAGCCGAGACAACCAAGTAGCCGAGAGCGGAGAGCTGAGTGGATGATGTCGAGGCCTGCGTTCAACGCAGTTTCCTTAAAACAGATTCGTCCCCTCCGGCGGTGCTTAAAGGTCACGATGGACGTCTGTTTCCCAGGATACAACGACAGAACCGCGTTAACTGCCAAGCACAGGCAGATTGCGGCGAACTGAGATAGTACCCAAACGCTATCACCAGAGAGAAAGAAAGAGGGGACTAGAGGTGGATTCACTTCAAGTTGAGTTCCTTTGCTTAAGACTAGGAGTCTTATATAGGTTCTCTCATCTAGACGTTACATTCATGCTAGACGTTACTTTATGCCATTAATGCATTTTATACGTTTATGCATAAAATTGCATCAACGTTCATGCAACATTAAATTGCATAAAAATATTTTCAAGTGACAAAATGTTGGTTTATTCGCTTGGACAAATTTTGTCCTGACCGGTCTAACATTCGACGTGCACAGGTCGCGCTCGCACATAAGTTACCTTGCGGGTAGTGCAATCCGGGCCCTGGATTTGCACCCCCCTGCACACCCAGAGAGAGCCTCTTCTCATGCTTTTGTTCACAACATCAATGCTTGTGATATAATATAAACCAACAACTAAACCTTGAAACTTCCAATGTGGGACTATATTCTCATTCACAAAGGAGTCTTCTCCTTCCACCACCTTTTATTTTCATTCAAATTTCCAACAAGAGTAGCATGCCAGAAGTTGAGAAAGCACTTCCTTGGGCAAGAAGAATAGAAGTTCTTTCCAAAGCGAGCTCGAAACGAGAGGAATGGCTGTGAGTAGGCTTCCCCATCGAAACGCCGACCCTTTTATTCCTCCTCCTCGGCCGATCCCTCTTCCAAATCGTCGCCCCTCTCCATGCCTCCGGATTCGATCTCCTCCCGTCCTCGTCGCTCCCCGCCCACCTTGATCTGATCGCTTGCCCTGCTCCTCTCCTGCTCCCCATGTCGCCTTCCTCGCCGGCGGCGGCCGTCGCTAAGATCTGCTTCAACTCCCAATGCAAGGAGCCGCTGCCCGACCCGCCGCCCGCTAGGACGAAGGACTGGCGCCTATGCTCCGGCGAGATCTCCGAGCTCTACGACCGATGCTCGTACGCCCTCTTCGCTTCGGGCTTTCCACGCCGGAGTGATTCTCGGACTGGATCCCGTTTCTTGTAAGTTTCCACGGGAGGAAACGTTTCCTCCCGTGTAACACCCGTATTATTTTCCCCTATTTTTAGACTTTGATTAGATTTAGAATAGAAGGAATTTCATTTGGTAATTATGTTATATACATATGTGGTGAAAATATTCATCTTTCGAAGACGAATCGAACAAAATTTATTTGAACCAAAACGGAGGTCGTTTGATTATCGAACCAAGTGAACCAAGATTGAATCAAGTTGAACTAACTTGATTTGGTTTATGCTGGAAGAGGTTTTGATAGGATAAAATGAATGAAAAGATTCGTCTCGTGAAGACGAATCCAACAAAACTAATTTGGATCAAATCGGAAGTCGTTTGATTGGTGAACCAAGCGAACCAAAATTAAATCCGGTTCGCTACAGTAATAGATTCAATTGTTTTAATAAATCCTAGGTTTTAATTGGGTTTAATCGATGGTTTAGATTTAATCGGGTTTACTGTGCATTTCCTATTAAAACTATGCGCGACTGTTCACCGCAACCGCGTCTCGCGCAGCCTGCGCCCGGTCCGCCACCGCCCGATTCTGCCGGCGAGGAACTCGGAACGGACCGAGGAGGAGGCTTTAAAAGGAGGCCGCGACCCAACCCTAGCCACCAACCCGCCTCCTCCTTTCCCTCTGCCGCGTCCAGACGCCCTTCGCCGCCGCCGCCGCGTGGAGAAGCAGAGCAGCCGCCGCACAGCGTCGCCGCCCTGCCAACCACCCTCTGCCGCGTGACACCTGATCGCCTTCCGCCGGTGCCCAGCCCGCGCCACTACCAGAGCACTGCTGCTCCGTTCGCGTGGAGAAGAAGCAGCCGCCACCTCCTCGACCTGTTTCTGATCACCGATGAGGCTCAACGCCGCCGTAAGCCGGCTGCCGCGTGGAGAAGACCGGACCGCCGCCGCCGCCAAGCGCTCCCCTGACCGCTGTGGACGCCGTTCGTGAAGAAACGAGCAGCCGACGCCCTGCCCTGTTCGGCCGTGTTCACGCGAGGAAGAAGACGAACCGGTTAATGAATTTTAATTATTTGATTGATTAATTAAGGTTAGTTTAATTAATTAAGTTAATTAATTTAATTGTTAATCAATTAATTGAGTGATTAATTAACCTGTTAGTTCAATTAAGTAATTGGTAATTAGATTAATAAATAGTTAATTAGTTAAGTGATTAATTAATGAATTGATAGTTAATCTAGTTTAGTTAGACTGTTAATCAGTTTAATTACATCTTAATTAGTTTAAGAAGTAGTTAATGGTTAAGTTAGATAATTGATTTGTTAATTAATGTGAGATTTAATTAATTGATAGTTAATCAGATTATTAATTAAGTTAATTGGGTAAGTTCGATTAATTAAGATCATTAGATGATTAGTTGATTAGCTAATTAATTTAAGGTTTGTTAATTGATTAATTAAATTATGGTTAATTAATTAGGGCTGATTTGATTAAATAAATAATATTCGATTAAGAGAATTAATCTAGTTTAATTAGAGTAATGAGAAGTGATTTGTGTTAGGGTTAACTCTTGACCCGGTTAAATAATTAGATTAGATTAAAGATTTCAGTTAAGTTGTAGTTATGATTTTTCTAGGTCGTGTGAAGAAGGCGCTAGAGCACCTCGGGGGAAGTCTCCGATTTCACAAACCGTAGCATTTAAAACCTAGTGAGCAGACAAGGTAAGTACATCTCACCTGCAGTATAAGTTGTTTTCGTATTGTTCTTTCGCATGATTATGTTAAGCTTTTCATGGCATGATTTCTGTTAAACATGAATGTATTTATATGTATGCTCTTTCCATGACATGATTAATATGTTAGACGTGAATGTATTTATGTGTTCTTCCTCTAGTATGATTCATGATAAAATAGGAATATATATATGTTCTTTCCATAGCATGATTTAGGATTTAACCATGAATATGTAAATTATTCTTCCTATTTAGGATGGAAGTAAAGCATGATAAATGATTGATGAAAGGACAAAGATATAGTAAGTAAAAGTATAAGAACTTTATAATATATAAAGAAATGTATTTTACTTTTAAGAGGCGGGTATCGGGCCAAAGGTTCGCCCACAATGAATTCCGGGCCAAAGGTTCGCCCATAAGGAAAGGAATTCCAGGCCAAAGGTCGCCTGATAAGATAAGTCCTCTGGTAGCATTCGGTGGCTAGCTACCCCGAGTTCTATCAGAGATGCGCGCATTGATACTCCGCTAGGGCCCATAAGTATGTTTAAGTATGTTTACTTATTTTCAAATGTATGAATTTTCAAATATAAAGAAGCTATGAAATTTTCTATACAATACAAGTATTTCCATGTTCAGGTAGTTTCTGCTTAAGTACGTGTCTTTATGATTACAAGTCATTTCCTGTTTAATTACAAAAGAATGCATGCAATGATTTTCGTTGTTTTGTGAGATTAGGTATGTACTTACTAAGCTTTGCTTATAGTTGCATTCCTTATACTGCAGATAGAGGTAAAGAAAAGCTTTAAGCGACGGGAGGCAGCAGGAGCAGTGTTCGATGTGTGTGGCGGCAGAACCGCGGATTAGAATAAATAAATAAATAACCATGCTTAGTATTGATTATGCCTTTTATATTAATTTGCTTCCGCATCCTTTTTGTTTGAACAATTTTTCTGTTAATTAAGAATAGTAACTTAGTCTTTGAATACCCTTGGAAGTTTATGCAATTCTTCAGGATGTTTTAAATAAAATCATGGATAATAATTTCTATCATTAGATTAATAATGCTAAAGTAAGTAGCATCCCCTATATGTAGGAAGGGGGGTGTTACATCCCGTTTCGGAAACGGGGATGCCGGTGTAAACGCCGTTTCCAGACAGCGTAGATAATAACAACTAAATTATAATTTGGTCGCTAATAAATTTGATTGTTATTATTAGCGATCGAACTATAATTTGTCACTAAATAGTGACTTAAATACATTGTGGTCAAAGATCGGAGAGGGTTTGAGAATTTAGGGTTAATTTAGTAACTGAAATATAATTCGATCGCTAAATTAGCCCTAAATTCCAAAAAAAAATTGACGCATCCCTCCATCGCTCCTAAACCCCTTCTGAACCCTCTCTAATCTCCGGGCCCGACGTGATCTGTTTAGTTCTTGTGGCCAATGTCATGCATAGAGCCGTCAATTTAGGTTGGATTTGTCGGATTGATCAATCCTGTTAAACAATTTAAGCATGTTGTGTTAAAATTTGATCAATCTATTTTAAGGTAGATTTAGATGGTCTGACTCGTCTAGACCCGCGACCCATGTGGATCGATCCGTGGCAGGCTTTGGTTGACCCGTAGATCAAGAAAACTTAATTTTTTCTCAAAATTTAAAATTAAAATAGAAGACTCAATATACTAGTGAGCTTGACCTATCTAAATCGTAATCTAAAGTTAAAATATTCAAATTGACTCATTTAAACTACAATCCAAATTTTAAAATTTTAATATTTTCTATACTTTTTTATTTTTTGGCAAATTCATGAGTTAGTTCACCTAACCCATAACTTACCTTGGGTTGGAGATTTTTCAACCCACTAAGTTGATGGATCAATCCGTTCCACCCTATCATATAATTAATAAGTTTCTTGTGCTTCCTCGTTGATTTACTCATTTGACAACTTTAGCCATGCGCATGTAATATGAAGATGCATGTAAATATGGAAAGCCCTTAGTTCATGTGAAATATTTTTTAGCACAATAGAAAATTCTTGATAAAATAAAAAAATGATCAATTAAAAAAAAATAATTTCCATTCAAAATTTTTACAAATTATTTTTTTCTCTATAGTGATTTTTTTATTCATCATTTTAAATAAGCTAATCGATTGGAATGGCCTTGCCAATTTAAATCTAAATCGATCAAATATCTAAGTCAATCTAATTAGGTAGACATGGTCAAAATTTAAAATGCTTATATGGCTGTCGAAAAATATATTTTTTATAAATAAATTATTTTCTGTAAAAATAATAGATCTAATAAAAGAGCTAGATACACCCAAATGATAAACTTTATGCTTTGTTTTATTCACCTATCAAATAAACTCAAAGCATAATTTAATTCTTTTATTAAATTAAAAGAATTATGGTCAAGCACTATTTAGAAAAGTATTCTGCCAACTCAGCGGTTCCGTACTATCAATTTATAATGTACTGTGAAAGATAAATTTAAAAATTATAATTAATCATTAAAAAAATTTATTTCAATTTAATAAATCTACGTCGAAGTAATCCATTCAATTCGTATCCGAATACATTAATAATGACGTACCTATAAATTGTGAATGGTGAGATGCAGCGAACTTTCTTGCTTTCTTCGTCCTTCCTAGCGAGAGAAGCACGAGCTTGTGTGTGCGTGAAGATGTCCGGAGGAATTGCTCGTGGTCGCCTCGCCGAGGAGCGCAAGTCCTGGCGCAAGAACCACCCTCATGTACGTGTGTCCTACACCTCTTCGCCTCCTCCATATCGGATCCTCTTTTTTGCCCTAGGTCATACTCTGATCTTTACCGTTCCTAATCGTCTAGGGTTTTGTGGCGAAGCCTGAAACGCTACCCGATGGTTCCGTCAATCTTATGACCTGGCACTGCACCATCCCCGGCAAGCAAGGGGTAAGTCTCCTTGCCTGTATGCAAAGATGCCATCTTTTTAGTTTGATTCGATCTAGATGCAATCAATCGTGTGGAAAAATAATGGATTGAACTGCGTTCGTCTAGATGGAATCAAACGCGTACTTTAATTAATGGAACTGTGGTGTTCGATTTGGTTATGAATAGTTTATAGTAAACTTGGGCAAATTCGTTGTCGAGATTATGATTTTCTAGATTTCTAGGATCAACATTCTAAAATTTCACAGATATTTTTACTAGATACCTCTTCATCGTAATTTACGTTCTGGAAGCTGATGGTTCTGGAAGCTGATGATTACAGCAGAAGAACCATATTCTGCTTGTATGGGATGCTCTATTTCTTGTGCTCTTAAGGAACCATATTTATGTTTTGGTTGCACTAAATCACGAAAGAAATGCTTGTAGGTTTAGAAATAAGGGTATAATCATTGAAAAGGTATAGTCATTGAAGAGGAAGACTAGAGGTCGTTGGTTTGCTATTGAAGCAAAGAAAGAAATCAGCAACCCAAATACTATAATTCTTTTGTTATGGACATATTTTGGGTATTTGGTTTGATGCAAAACTAGACATATTTTGTGACGGGTGCCAAGGATCAAGCACCATGAGTAGCAAGGAGAGGTTGGCCCAGTAAGGAGAAGTTGGCTGTGGCGGTGGCAACAATGACAATTGGCTTAGTGACGGTGAACCATGGAGGTGGTCATGTTGATTAATTCTCTAATGTTTGGGGAATTATGAGGAATGGTGGTTGTCAATTTCAAGCGAGAGACTAGAGCAAGGTTGGGGAGGGGGGAGAGAGATGCATTATTAGAGAGAAAATAATAACTTTCATGATACATCTAATATTTAATTTTTATAAAGAAAATTTTAATTGATTGGTTCCTTTGACTTCTTTGGGGGTGATTTGTTTGTTGATTTTTTCTGCCTTCCATTAAGGTGAGGTCTCTGATTGTGGCATAGTGTTTGCATCCTTCCACCAAAATCTTTTCTTCTTTTGATTTATCAAAGTTCATGTTTCCAAGTCCATTTGACTATTTTATTTTTCCAAGTGGATATTGTTGCTTTCACTCACAGAGACTCATTCTCTTCTTTTGCTAAAGACAAATCCTCCCCACCCCAAGCTTATTCGAGATTGACTAGGTCAGTATTATATTTCCACTACCATATGTCAGATTGGTGTTTTGGGCTCACACATAATTCAATCCCTATGCATTTATAGGTGGATAATGTTTGCATATAGAGATATCAATATACCTAGATGTACACAGTTTTGCAGTATATTCTCTATCTGAGCACTTTTTGTTTAATATTTACTTATTTTCATTTCCCCTTTAAAGTCAAGGCATTCACATTATTTCCTGTAATATTCATATATCATTAAGACATTTAATTTTTATCATTATAAGGATGATTGGGAATGGTTTCAAAAGTCTTTATGAGTTCTTGCCCTTTTTATATCTTGATTGCTTCATGTGGTGCCTCTTACAAACAAATTGCTTCAGATGAGAATGGATTTTGCAAGGCAATTATGAAAGTTCTGGAGTGGGCCATAAAATCATTCAAAATCTAAGATTTGTTTTGGCACAATGATAACAAAATATTTTAGTAATATTTTTTCTCCAACTGGTCTGGTAGAGTAACATAGGCAATTGACTTATCTTAATGGTAGAGTATGGTGGAACTTGGGCTGTCCAAGAGACCTAGATGTTAGTATCTCATGTATGCACAAGTACAATTGTGCATGCCTATGTTAACTTTTAGCTTCTCTGTTAGTTTCTTCTTCATTTGAAGAGGATGAACATGCTTGGAAGGATGATGATATGACTTGGGTGCTTTTCTGTATTCAGTTTTAACTAGACCTAAATAGCTAGATCAATTCTGTGGCATTTTTCTCTATCCTCTATCCCTGTGCTGAGATTTATCGTGGCATCTTTGTTGTGTAGTGTTGGGTAAAACAATGTATTTATTAATAAAAGAATTATGTTTTCACTGTTCACTTTTCTCTTATCATTCGGTCAATTTTCCTAAAGTTGTTTATTCATTTTGTTTATATTTAACAAAGGCTGTTGGATATTGGCTTAAGGAAACAAAATTTTTGAATAAAGGATAAATCTTGATGGGATAGATACTTGTAGCTTGCTTACTGCTCCTATATTCTTATTGACTATCTAGTAGTTTTGGTGTTTTCTTCTGAAAATTTTCTCTATCTGTTATCATCTTCTAAAAACACATCCACAATTTGTAATCTATTTTCTGATTTCTTCTATTTAGTTTACTTATTATTTGTTGTCATTATTCAATTGTTGGCCATTGTTTATCAGCTGATAGTTTGATAAAAGGATTGATAATAGGCCATCTGTTAGGTTATCAGTTGATATCTTTATATTATTTCCCTTTTCTAATGATACCCAGTGAAAGGAAGCCTAGCGCAACGGTAAAGTTGTTGTCGTGTAACTTAAAGGTCACAAGTTTGAGTTTCTAAAACAGCCTCTTGCAAAGTAGGGTACAATTGCGTAAAAAAGACCCTTCTCCAGAACCCCGCATTGGCGGGACGGCTCTGGGTTATCTTTTTTTTTTTCTAATGATACCCAGTGGCATGGCTCTTTTTATCAATCACAATTTTGAAAAGGATATTGAACTTGTATCTTCGCATCCTCAACAACTATGTTGATTAGGTTTTATCTAGCAGTTATTTGATGTGATAATGATATATATGATGATATAGTTATCACTATTAGAGTTATTGTGAGTGTGACAAATGTTTTTATAATAAATATGTGCTTACATCAGCATTAACTCTAAGTTTGTATACTTTTTAGTGCTAGGCGAATGCACCAATCATATTCAAAATAAATCTTCTTGGATAAATGTAAAGAGATTAAATTTGAAAAAGAATTATAGCAACTAAAGGTTGCAAGTTAAGTATAACTAAAATTCAATATATGACATGTAGTTTTGGTGGTCAAGGCTAAGATGGGTAGACACAAAATTTTGAATTTTAGATATTTGGATCTATCGAGCAATAAGGAGATATTGATGATCTTATTAATAGACTAAGAATGCATGATGGAATTTGATAGAAGCTTTTCAGGTCCTATATGATTCTTGCATGTTTTTTAGGTTAAAAGGAAAATTTTATAAGATTGTTGTATGACTCTTTTTATTTCAGCGACAAAAATGTTGAATGGTTAGGGAACAACGCTTATAAAAGGTTTATAAATCATATTAGAACACTAAGCTAAATCTTTTGGGGCACTAGAAAGTAGAAACAATAAGATAAAAAGTAATATTCAGCATCGTGCAACTCCAGTAGTTGATAAAGTTGTGACAAAATAGGTTGAGATAATATGAGCATGTTTAAAGATAATCAATAAATTATATAGGCAAAGAGTTGAATTGGGTGGATTGGAACATGTAAGCAGTAGAGAAATCAAATAATATTTTTGTTAATGTAGAGAATGATTTAGTTTGAAGGGGAGCCTTGGTGCGATAGTAAAGTTGTTGTAGTATGATTCAGTGGCCATAAGTTTGAATTGCATATGCATCGAGTTGTTTTTTTTAAAGAATGATTTAGTTTATTTGAATATGCATTAGAGGTTAATAGAGTAAAGTATCCACGTGGCCAATTCCAATTGTTGGCACAAACTTAGCTTGATGATAAATAGTCATTGTAGTAGGTTTGCCATGCTCAATTTGAAAACTAGATTTGTATGATGTGTTAAATTTCTAAGTTTTCTCTTATACATGTTGATTTTTTCCTTATCAAACATGTGCTAGAATTTGATTTGATTTTATTAAATATTTGATCAAGTAGATTTTGTTGAATTAAAATTTGTTAGTGGTAGGACTGTCATGTCTGATGCACTAGTCTGGTTGAAAATGCCTTTAGTACAGTCAGGTTCAAGGACGGCCTTATAAAGTCATGGAGAATTTTTAAAACTAACATCTGTTTTACGCTTCTATCAATTTGAGAATTGGTGGTTGTAGAACCAATGGACGCGCTAGATGGGGGTGAATAGCGCTTTCGTCGTTCGTTCGTTCTATTAAAAACTTGTAATGGATATTAGAATCACAAATACAAGGGACTTACGGATTTATTTGGTTCCTAACAATCCAGGGTTAGTACGTCCAAAGTCTATGTACGGGAAGGTGCTCGTCCACTAATGGTCTCCTTTCTGAATTTTTTTTGGAGGCGGAGAAACCTGTCTTATAGTCTAATAAAAATAACAATAAATACTTTCGTGTAGATCGATCTGGAAGTCCTGAGCGCACCCATTCTGGAGCTTCCCTAGTCACACAAGTAGGATGTTGTTCGCGTTCAGTAGCATTGCAGAATAAAGAATGTGGAGAATTAAAGTTGTTCCTTGTGGTGTACGTTGAGGCCCTTATAGACTCTTCCGGGCGGTTGGATTCTTATTCGGCCGTCCCAATTCGATCCGATTCGATCTCTTCAGTCTTTATCGGGACTGATTCTTCTTGATTCGAGCGCCTGGACCATCTAGCGGCTCTTGGACCGTCCGAGCGTCTGGAGTAACATCCGAGTGCCCGGATTTAGTCAACTCATGTTTGACCTGAGTTGACCCCGGGCTTGGTTCGGCTGCTTCTGTTTGCTCCTCTTATGTTTTTTCAATCTTGTTTCCAGCACCTGGTTCCTGCAAGATTAGCATACAAACAAATAAGCAACCTAAGCCTATTTGTAGTCCGTCTGACCTACTAGGTTTACCTAAGTCTTATCCTGTAGGTCTAACTTATTAGATTTACGCGTGCTTAACTTTCAGTTAGGACTAATCATTTTCATAGGTAGACTTCCCACCTGTCAAACATTCGATCACCCTTGATTGGTTTGAATTTTTCTTTGCCTAACCTCCAGTTAGGACTAGTTACTTCCATAGACAGACTTCTCACCTGTCAAACATTTGGTCACCCTTGACCTGCTTAGACTTTCCCTTGTCTAACCTCCAGTTAGGACTTCCTTATCCAATTTCATTCATTAGAACTTCCTGTCCAGCTTCACTTACTAGATTTTCCTTGCCCAGCATCCAACCAGGATTTCCTTGTCCAGCATCCAACTAGGACTTCTCCTGTCTAACCTCCAACTAGGACTTTCTTGTCTAGCCTCAATTAGGACTTCTCCTTTGCCTAATCTCAATTAGGACTTCTTTGTTAATCATTTGGTCAAACTGACTTAACTAGACTCATATCTAAACATTAGGTTATGTTTGAATCAACCCTTGGTCAAACTGACTTGGCTTTGGTATATTATCAAACATCAAAACTCTAAGGACTGACTAGTGCTCCTTGCACCAACAGTGGTCATTAACATGTGAGTGGTTTAAGCCAATTTCATTTCCATCTGGTTTAACATCCAAAGTGTCTCCTGCAACCGTCTTTTGGATTTATTCAGTTGACTTTTTAAGTCAATGGCACAGGATATTTCAATGAATTATATAAATTAACATATTGCTAGGCAATTAGAAATGAGTGAAACAGTCTATACCATTAGAGTTGCTTTGCGGAGTATAATAACTACTTTCTACTGACTCTCTGACCAGTGCAATTTTCATCGTGTTTTGCTTTGAACAAGAATAAATTGTTTGACAGGATTCTAGTCACTTTTCGGTATCCCCCAACTCTTCCACCGGGGAGCCCTTTATCAAATTTTGCCATGTGACCACTACAAATATAGTAAAGTCATTGTTCATCATTTAGTGTTTCATTTAACTGTTGCAGACGGATTGGGAAGGTGGCTATTTCCCTCTTACTCTTCTTTTCAGTGAGGACTACCCCAGCAAACCTCCTAAATGCAAGTTTCCTGCTGGTTTTTTCCATCCTAATGTCTACCCTTCTGGAACTGTGTGTCTATCAATTCTAAATGAAGACTATGTAAGTGAACTGAGAAATTATTGTGAGAGTTATTTGAACTGTGCCCATGTTTTTTGTGTGCGGATAGATAGTTATTCGAACTCGATGCCTCAGGGATGGAGACCCGCGATCACTGTGAAACAGATTTTAGTGGGGATACAAGATCTGCTTGATCAGCCAAACCCTTCTGACCCTGCCCAGACGGACGGTTATCATCTATTCATCCAGGTTCTACATACTTCATCCTTAGTTCTCATTGATGTTTTTTCTTATCTCTAATAAGATTGGTTCTTTAATTAAGAGTCATGGAGTTTGCAGGATCCAACTGAGTATAAGAAGAGGGTTCGTCAGCAAGCTAAACAGTATCCAGCGCTGATCTAACGTTATCCTTGTGATTGTATTTGCGACCTCTGTTAGTCATCAAACTCTTTGGGTGTGGTTGGATAAGAAAGCGTGTGTTCTTATTTTGGCTGTAATACGATAACATCAGTCTGGCAAGGGCGATCCTGCATGATTGTTTGGTTGTATCTATACCTTTTTTTAATCCAGATATTTAGTTTTTGTGATCTAGGTAACGATTCGGTCTCACAAACCGGTCGCTAAATAAATCCGGATGTCCAACATCATCAATGATTCGAACTCTGTGGATGTTTGAAAATGTCCAATGTAAGATTTAAATCCTCGTTGTTGTATGAAAATCATCATTGTCTGTACATGTATAGCGTTTTATTAACTCTTTAATGCAGACGAAACATTTAGCTCTTACATTATGAAGATTGATATGGCAATAAAGACAGTAGATAATGATTTATCTTTCATATTGATTTAATATATCTAAGTAAAATTTTTGTGTAATATGCACGTTTAATATATATAATGAATAACTCATTAATTTAAATAAATAAATTTGAATAAATATATACACATATATAGCTTTAGCTCTTTGAAAAAGCAAGGTTTTGAGTAGTGAAAAAAGGGGAACAGATGCTAAAACAAAACAGCAACTGAAAACAAAAAACACTAAACCTAAGATGCTAAGATACAAGCTTCTCAACCACTGCTGTGAAGTTATGCAAAGGAACATCTTTGCAGGACACCCTAAGCTAATCATCCTCTTTCTCTTCACGAGGGAATGAGGGACCAATGCTCTTCAAATCAGAACATCAGAACCCCCACATTTGGTTAAGTTGCAGAAATGGTCACTCATGACTAACCAGCAGCTGTAACTTTGATGTTGGAGAAAATACATAACAAGTTTATGCAGTGAAATCACGTCTCTCATGACTAACCAGGAGCTATAACTTTTGATGTTGGAGAAAATACATAACAAGTTTATGCAGTGAAAATATGTAATAGGCTTAAGCTACACATCCACAGAAACAGGGAAATCTCTTGAAAAGTTTCACCCGGGACGAAAGTAGTCCTATAATGGCACAGTGGCAATGGTCACAGAATGGTACAACGGCCCTTCTCTTCTGTCTGTGATACAGTAGCTTGTTGGTATCTGCTTGGGTCTGATGGGTTGTATGTAAACTCAGAGGTATCCAGACCATACTGTTACAAGCAAATTCCAGGGGGAAAAGTTAGTTAGAGCCAAACTTGTGAGAAGTTGCTACGACAGTAGAATTGTTACACAGGTAACAGATTACTTTTTCTCTCATTCTTTGGCTCCAGGCGTCATTTCTGCTAGGACGATGGTCAAAACTGCCGAGCACAGGCACTCCAGTTGCTGGAGCTCCTTGCCTATTCACTAGTGGCTGTCGGATGGTAGATCTTGGAGCAATATACTCATCATCGCTATCATATTCGGTGGGTCTGTTTGCAGCTCTTACTACAAGAGCTAAGACAAATAACAAACCCTGCAGATTGTATTATATCATTCTTCGGATCAACAAGGGAGCTCAGCATATCACAAGGAAATGATGTTTATACTAATGGGATAGAAAAAAAAAAAAGTATAGTGCAGCAGCTGCCAGGCACCAGCAAGCTAGAGCTATCATAAATAACTTAATCTCTTTGATGCCATGGCAACATGCAACGGGAAGAACAATTGAATGAAAAGACTCGTGCAATACTGATTATCAAAATGTGTGACAAAAACAAAGCCTTATTTCCTAAAAGATATGCTCCGATCTATGGCAGAAGGGAAAGTTTGATCATTTAGGCTGGACTGATTTGGATGGAAAATAAAAGGGGGAAGGAGAAAGGGACTGAAGATGATCACAAGCACAAATAAAAATGTCTAGCTGCTTGCAGAAATGGAGAATCACAATTATGCAGTGTATCACTAACTATTCTAAATATGCAACTCACCCAACATAAAAGATGGGGTATTCATAATACTTTGGCTGAGTTTCATATTTTGCATTTCACCTGACACCCAGCACGAACCATGCCATCTGGTTGTTTTTTCCAAGAAACTGTAAGTATTGAGATGCTCATGCCTTCTCTATCTCATCTCTGCTATACCAACATTTTGTACAGATTATTTCCTAACTCCCAAATAGCACAATACAATCGCAAGATTCCAAAAGCTCTTTTTTTTAATCATTTTTAACCACTCTTTCTTATTCTATAAATAGCATCTTCATTACCATCAATATATGAATAATAAATTCAGATAGCTAAAATTTTACAAAAATTTCCTGTTCATCCATCTCAACTATTCTTTTCTTGCTTCTCTCATTGTTGAACTCACATTTCATATATCAAATTTTAGTTTCACTGAACTAAAAAGAAGGTATGCTTTAAAATATAGTTCTAGTTAAATGAATTTCTATATGATAGTAAATTTACCATGAGAAACGTGTGAATTAAAAGCTATGCTAAAAAATTAGAATGAGGTATGAAAGAAAGGCCAAACAATTATCAATAACTCTACTGCTTCATAAACAAAACCTACCTCAAAAATGATAGCCCCAATGGCAACCCACTTAGCTATCTTCCAGTTATCATCCAAGAAATCATATATGATATTGAAGTTCCCAGTTTTATCATCAGGGATAAGCTGCAGAGTATCTACTGTTAGAATTCACTAAAAAAGAGAAAAGAAAAAGAGAGCTAGACATGTTTAGAAGAAACTCACTTCCTTCCAGCTATGGTCGAAGAATATGAAAGCTGCAGCAGCCAACTCAGCTATGATCAACAAAAACATTAAGAACGCATACTAAATTCATATTAAGGAAACATGAACTCCAACCCGAAAATGTGATTCAGAATAGGAAGTAGATCTCTCATATCAAGAATGATTAAAGAACAATGCCCTACTTTGTATGTGTGAAATGACATTAATCCATATGAATTGTTCTGTGTTTATAGACGCAACGCAAACCTATGTCTGCAATGCTCATGTATTTCTAGCACAGAAAAACTGGGTATACCGAATGAACAATGTACATGTTATATCTGATGCTGATTCAGAACAGGTTCTCTATTCCTGTATGATGACACATTATGCAAAAGAAGAGGTCATTGTTGAACCTACAAGGGCGAAGGGCAAGTAGGCAACTGAGCCATTGAACATGTCAAATACCCAATGAGAACCTTTCCAACAATTGAAGTTGGTGTATTTAATTGTATTTCTCTCTTTTTTACATATGTTTTATTTTTTCAAGTTGATATAAATTTGAAATCAAAAATAAGTTTGTTTGGGTTACCAGAAAAAAAAAATATATTAATATCAATTGGCAACTAAGTAACTTTCAATAGATGATAAAATACACCAAGCCTTATCCTACTAGATGGGGTTAGTTATATGGATCCTTCTACACCATTAGGCTATATCTCCTACCATATCATCATCTATATTTAAATAAATTTTATCTTATTTTATTATTGCTAACAAAGTCTTTTTTCGTCTTCCTCTTCTTCTTTTGAATGACGTATTTGTCATAGTTTCACATTGTCTAATTGGAACATTTATTGGTCGTCTAAGTACATGTCCATACTATCTTAAACGTGTCTTTCAGAGTTTTTCCTCGATAGATGCAACTCCGACTTTCTCTCTAATGCTTTTATTTCTTATTCTATCTATCCTCGTATGACCACACATCTACTTAACATCCTCATTTCTACAACTCTTATCTTTTGCTCATATGCTGGAGTCATAACTCAACATTCAATGTCATATAACATAGTAGATCTAACCGCCGTTTTATAGAATTTCCCTTTAAGTTTTAGAGGTACTTTACGATTACATAAAACACTCGATGCTCTCCTCTATTTCAACCATTCTGCTTGTATTCTATGTAAGACATCTCTCAATCTTTCTATCGTCTTGCAAAAATGATCTTAAATACTTAAAACTCTCAATTTTAGACAACTCGGCATCTTCTATCTTAACAATTATCTCATTACGCCTAATATTGTTAAACTTCAATCCATATATTCTATATTTACTCTACTAGTTCTAAAACTTTCACTTCTAATATTTTCCGTCAAGATTCTAATTTAATATTTACTCCTTCACGTGTCTCATCTATCAAAACAATATCATCTGCAAACAACATGACCACGGTATTGTCTTAAATGTGTCCAGTGAGTTCGTCCGTGATTAGTATAAAAAGGTTGGGACTTAGAGTTGATCCTTGATGTAACTATCTTTATTGTAAATGCTTCAGTTAATCTGCTTGAAGTCTTCACTTTGATCGTTACATCTTCATATATATCTTTAATTATTTCAATATATGTTACGCTAACATCTATCTTTTCTAAAATTCTCCCTATAATTTCTCTTGGAACTCTATCATAAGTTTTTTCTAAATCAATGAATACTATGGGTAAATCTTGCTTTTGCTCCTGATATTTTTCAATTAGTTGTCTAAGAAGATGTATAACTTCTATTGTCGACCCTCCAAGCATGAATCCAAATTGATTTTCAATCACCGTGGTTTCCTTCCTTAATCTTTTTTCTATTATTCTTTGCCAAAGTTTCATGATATGACTCATTAGTTTAATATCACTATAGTTTGTACAATTTTATATCACCTTTATTCTTATATAAAGGAACTAGAGTACTTACCCTTCATTGATCAGACATTTTTTTTTATTTTCAATATCATGTTAAATAATTTTGTAAGTCATTCAATACCTTATCTCCCTAAACACTTCCATATCTTGATCGGAATATCATTTGGTCCAACGGCTTTCCATTTTGCATCCCATTTAAAGCTTATTCTACTTCTGAAGATTGAATTCTTTAATAAAAATTTAAGTTTCTATACTTATTTGACTTACTTAAATTACTTAAGCTAAGTTAATCATCTACACCTTCATTAAAAAGTTGATGAAAATACATTTTCCACAGCTCTTTTATTTCTCCATCATTTACTAGTATCCTATTGCATTCATCTTTAATACATCTTATTTGGGTAAGATCTGTTATTTTTTTCTCTCACTTTAGCTATTCTACAAATGTTTCTTTTCTCTTCTTTTGTATCCAATTTTCGATATAATCATTCAAAAGTTTCATTTTAGCTTCATTCACTACTTTCTTAGCCTCTTTCTTGGCTACTGTATATTTTTTAAAATTTTTCTCGTTCTTACAAATATATAATTCATTATAGGTTATTCATTTTTCCTTCACTTTCTCCTGTACTTTTTTATTCCACCACCAAGATTCCTTACTTGGTGGTGCATGCCCCTTTGACTCACCAAATACACTCTTGAATACTATTTTTAACTTTGATACCATCTTATCACATGTCGTATTAGAGTTATTGTATATTTCACCTAATACTTATACTCCTACCTTATCCTTAAATATGTTTTATTTCCCATCCTTTAACTTTCACTACTTAATTGTCAGGAGTCGTGTATATTTTTCTTTATTGATATTATGCTTGAGATGTATATTCAACATTACTAACCTATATTGGATAGTTAAGCTTTCTCCAGGGATGACCTTGCTTTACAAATCTGTCTATCCCTTTTCCTAATCATAAGAAAGTCAATTTGTGATTTATTATTCCCACTTTTAAACGTGATCAAGTATTCTTCTATTTTCTTAAAAAAAAATATTAGCTAGTATAAGATCATATGTTATCGTAAAATCCAAATCCAATATAATTTTTCCTTCTTCATTTTTTGTTCCAAACCCATAACCTCCATGTACTCTCTCATATTCCTTATTTTTCACTCCGACATGTTCATTTAGATCGTCTCCTAATAAAATCATTTCATTTGGCGGAATATTTTGTAATACTTCATTCATCAAGGTCGTCCCAGAACTTTGATTTGGTATCTTCATCTAATCTTGCTTGGGATGCATATACATTAATTACGTTGATAGATTCTTTGTCTACTACAATTTTGAGAGCTATAATTTTATCCTTTTTTCTAACTACTCCTACAACCTCATCCTTTAACGAACTATCTACAACAATACCCACTCCATTTCTTATTTTACTCTTTCCTGTATATCATAATTTAAAACCCGAGTTCTCTATCATCTTTGCCTTCTCACCTACCCATTTTATCTCTTGTAAACACAAATACTAATTTTTCTCCTAATCAAATACGAGAAATAATGGTGATACAAACATGTTCAAACTAATGGGGGTGGGGGTGGGGGGGGTGGGTGGGTACAAGGAGAAAGAAAAGTATGACAGATATGAGATATGAACATTACTAAATATATGGTCTTGCATATCCATACAATGAGGGGATGAAATTTATACAGACAAAACCCTGAGATACAATTCATGCAACCAACCTCAATAAGGGTGCATCCCCAATTATTGATGATGATAATGATCTAAGTAAGTTTAAATGACCAGAGCATTACTGCCAATAGTCATTTCTCAGAATACAAGAGCCAACTGTGTGAGACATGCACCAAAAGAAAAGGATATGATCAATCTTAATAAAAGAAAGAAACATATATATTTTTCAAGAACTTAGGATACAAAAGACAGGCAGCAACCATTTCTCGATGCTGCTCCTATACAGCCAAAGCATGATATGACAAAAACAACAATCCCAACACCTATAAACAATAAAATAAACCTGCACGTGACAAAATATTATTCTAATTTGATAGAAAAAGAATTAACAATTATAAGGAAGAAATATGTATCAAAGCAAGAATAATTTTATCTAAAATCTACTATGTGGCTGTATATTTAAAACTAAAACTAGAAACACAAACTTACTTATCATAACATGGAATGATGACGAAAATTTAAAGACATACTAAACAAATGAGTACCTACATCAAAGTGAGAACACAAAACAATGAGCACAGAAAATGAGTATGGTAATTGTTTCCCAGATGAATAGCACAGCATATAGGCACCGATATACAATAGAGCATATCCAGCATATACTCTGCAGATTCACGTTATTATACTATATTTTAAAGTAGGTGAGAGAAAGTAGGATAAAAAGTAATAAGCATTTAAAATTTCTCATAGCACCCTATCCAACTAATAAACCAGGATATGGTATTAAAATATACACAAAACTGCCTTCATAATGCCTCTTTATTTAGTGAGAATCAAATGACTAAAATTGAAACCATTATAAGATGATTCATATTTGAATGGTTCTGGAAAGAACATGGTTGTATAAATTGTTTGGCAAGCAACTGTTTCAGTATTGTAAAGGAGCCCCAGATGAAAGGCTTTCTGCTGCTTGCAGGTTTCAGCTTGTGGCAGTCTATACTCCATAGAAGTTGAACCAAAACTAGCCCAGTTCAATATCAAAATGCAGTCAATGAGACTGAATTTGCCTATTCACATATGACTGTTTTTACCAAACTAGTTGATGCCATCGAGAAGCAATAGTGGAGTTGGTTCTCACCCTAGTCAAATTTGAGAAACATACTTGAGCACAATCATAAATTGTTATTTTCCTGACCAGTTCAAGCTTGGAAATCTGTTTGTCATTACAATCAGTGCAAATAGAAAGAATGACTGATAATATAAAAAAAATTAACGCAAGAACTGAAGCATAATTGGAACTTTCTCACCGAAATGTATCAAACAAAAAAAAAACGCTTGAGAAAACAATATATTTTGAAAATGTTGACAAAAAAAATTAATTGCAGCAAAGTTATCAAATATACAAAATGCTCAACATAAAAAAAAAACCGAATCAGATATAGTCCGTACCAAGCTTCCAGAAGACGGTCAAAAAAACTGGATGAAAGGGACATAGCGACAAGCATAGGCCTCCCAAGCTTCGAGAATTCGAGATCGTTGCTCACCGGCAGAGCCGTGTCGCCACCAGAAGCGACTCTATTCCACTCCACCAGCAAGTAAATCCCATATCCCACCATCGCTAAACCAGTGGCCGTCAGTACAAGATTGAAAAGCTTTAATAAACATTCCCAGAACCCCTTGCACGCCATGATCGGTATCTAAGCCTGGTCCAACACCAATTGCCGTCCTCCTTTTTAGTTGAAACAAACCAAAAGTCTTCCAACCATGTGCAAAATTTAAGAAATCAAAATTTTCAAGGGACATACTTGATTAACGAGGCGTCGTAGAACAAATCATGATTAGAAGGAGAGAAAATTGCCTGAAGAAAAGTTGCGTTACCCTTGTGCGATCGCGAAGGGGGCGGGGATCGGCTTGTCGCCTTCTTTTTGCCAAGTATGTCTTCGTGCCTCTGGCGCTCTCTCCTTTGTCGCTCTCTCGTACCCCAAATTTTCCAATGAATTTATATATTTAATTTTGTTAAGGTGGATCAGGGAAAAATCCAGCACCACGTGGCGCGCAGCAGAGAGGGGTGGAGGATGTGATGGACGGTTGAAAAAAGTTTGAGGAACACGAAGGTCGGTGGATCCCATTTCGTATCTACCACTTTCCTCACTTACGAATCACGATCATAGCGAACAGTCTAGCTATGCGACTAGTTGGTGAAACTATGCGACTGTGTAAAACGCAGGAAATAAAAAATAATTTAAAAAGGTATGTGCTTAGAGCATTCGTAACGCGCGTTAATCGCGTATTAATCGCGCATTAATAAGATGATGTGGAAGAAAGAGAAAAGGACATAGAAGAGTAAAAGAGGAGAGATATATTTAACACGTTCAGAACATTGAACGTGTTAATCGGGATAGTAGGTGGGTCCCACGTAGTGCGCGGTTGAATTTTTACACGAGGGTCGATCAGTTGATTGACCACATGTGGTGGTGGCCGATCAGGTGGTCGACCACTACCATGTGGTCGACCAGTGGTCGACCACCAAAGTGGCGTGAGCGTTATAACGCCATGTCCATTACAGTTGCTCTTATATTTTTATTTTATTTAACATTGTTTGTCCTTTTTTTATATATAAAAAGTGACTTCGGCCCTCAGTTTAAAGAGAAGAATATTAAAAATTATTTTTTTAAAAAAAAAGTGTCAGAAAAATAAAAAATAAAAAATCTTATAATCATCAAGATCATCAAATTTTGATAAAATTTCTATAAAATAAAAAATAAAATTAAGAGAATGACGTAGCTTATAATTATTTAGAAATTCTCATATGATTTTAAAAAATTATACATAATTTGTCATTTAGTTTTATCACAATTTAGCTAAGTATTAAATTAAAGAAAAATAATATACAAAAAAAATGAATAGTTTTAACCGGCTGAGGAATCAATTAACTGAATAAATCGGATCATTTTCAACGAAATCTAATAAATGGAATTTTTTTAACTAATCAAACTTTTCAATAAAAATGGAATAAATCAAACAAATAAAGCATCTATTAATTCAGTCAAATATTAAAATAATCAATTTTTTCATCCTAAAATTAAAATAATCAATTTTTTCATCCTCAATGGATTGATATTTTTCAACAATAGATGGAAAGTCGAGTCCAATGATCGATTACATATACTACAAGAATATTGTTAGTTAGCGATGGAATATTCTATCACTATTCGATCGCTATTAGCCAATAGCAACCGATTAACAACTGATATTTTTCGTCGTTAAATAATCAATCGCTGACGTCATTTAACAACGGAATTTATGTTCTATCGCTAATTAGCGATGGATATTTAAATATCCGTTAATAATATTAGCGATGGATATAAATATCTGTTGCTATATTTAGTGACGAAATTTTATACATCATTGCTAATATTAGCGAAGGAATTTTATACATCATCGCTATTTAAATTCTGTCACTAATTAAGATCGTAAACAGAAAGCACTGTTCTGTCTCAGATCTAGCAATGGAATTAAAATCCCATCGCTGAATAAGTGATGGAAATTTAAAAATTACGTTATTAATTTTTTTTTTAAATTTTGGCAACACCTCTCCATTTTCATGTTTTTCATGTTTACATTTACATATACAATGATACACCATCACAAACGATGACTTTCACAATCAAATACAACCTACAATTCACACATCCTACAATCCACACAAACATAAACGATACAATTCACACAATCTATAATTTACACATCCTACATATCCACACAAACGATACAATTTATAAAATTCACAACTCACACATCCGTATATTCACAAATTCACATCTACATATCCATTCAAACATCCATATATTCATAAAATTCAAATAAATCCATATATTCACAAAATTCAAACACATCTATATAAATCTACATCTCCACATCTAAACAACACAAACGATACAATGCATTAAACACAAACACATCTATATATTCACAAATCCACATCTACACAAACAAAATAACATACATTAAAAATAATACATCTCGACATATAAAACCAATCCAATAAATTTTCAAAATTCATCCCAACATATCAAATCAAAAACAATAAATATCTAACATAATGAATATCTCAAATTGAACTATAAAAATAACAAAATATAAATACACTCCAAACTTACAAATATCCAACTAGTAGTATCGAATCCTACAAAAAAAAAGATAGGTTATTAATAAAACACGATAAACTACATAATTACAATTATGACTAATAAATTGAATTTAAACTTATTCTACACTATAATAAAAAAGATAAATAAGATAGTGATTTTAAACACCTGAATGCTAGTTTGGATATCTGTTGATGATATATATATATATATATATATATATATATATATATATATATATATATATCCTGAAAAAATATAATACAATTAGATATGTATCTATTATGAAAATTAATAAATTTAATTTGTATGTGAGTGATAAACAAAAAAAGAAAAGCTAAAAATGTTAACATACCTCTCATGTAGCTACTGATCAGGGCCCTAAGGATTCTAAGGGTCCTGAGTCTCTTGAGAGTCAAAGCCATGCGACGTTTGATTCATGCGAGTCATGAATTTCCTCATTTCCCACCCAATTTCCTCGTATCTCAATTGGGCTTACTGAAACTCTTGAAATTCTTGCTCTAATCTGGAGAGTCAATTCTTCAATGCTTGATTTTCTTGCTCTAGGGCTTCTACCCTAATAGATGATCCGTTGGGATGACCTCTGATTAGGGGTCATCACACGATCATAAACGACTCTCACTTGGGAGCCAAGACTGTAAAGGGTAGAGCTCTTTTTCCTTCTACCAACCACATCATAATATATTTCATTTACCTAGTTGGTGGAGAGAGATTGTATCTCACCTCCTTCTCTATCAGGCTGAGATGCATGTGCAACTCTAGCAGTCATTTCATCTTATTTAAAAATAAATTTATATAAGATATAAAATTAGAAAAGTTAATCATTATTAATAGTTAAATAAATTTAAATTTTAAATTCTTACATCTAATGTTTGCGATCGAGGATTGACAAATGTGTCATCTTTAACTTGTGTGTATTGATAAAAATCTCTCAACAAGTAGGTCATCGTAGCTTATGTTCCTAAATATTAAATAATGTAATTAAATAAAATAAAATTATTAATAATTAAATAATTCTAATACAAATATATTAATTATAAATTCACTAAGTCCAAGGCATGCTCGATGATGGAATGTGATTCAGTTGTATGCATTGTGGATCTGGTACTAGGGCAGCTAGCTCGGTGTTTATATTTGCTCGAGCTATTGCTGAATTTGACTGTATTTTTCTGCAACTCAGATGGCTTACCATGCACCCCAAACATCATCTAGGATAAAAGATGGTCTTACACCTTTTTCTTCTACATTTGTATAGCAGATCCTTGTACAGTTTAGTATAGGCATTATTCTATATTTCTTTAAATGTCTCCTTGTGCCCTGGCTCCCAGGCATATTTTTTCTACAAAAATGTTTACAAATTAGTATAAACAAATAAAACTTCTGATAATAAAAATAACTTACCAAAAACTCTTAGTAGTAAAAATCTCGCATGCCTTCGTTTACATGCCTCCATGTAGTACCATAAAGACATATTCTTTCTCTAAATTTACTAGATATATACGCGCAACTCGATGGCCATCTAGAGTAAAATTGCATTATAAAACATATAAATATTAGATATATATTATAAAAAAATATGAATTAAAAATTACTAATAACACTAATACTTACCAACTCCCAACAACCTGCAAGATAGTCTGACCATCGAGTGCTACAGCCTGATCTGATATATCTATATCTGCATAATAATATTATAACATATACACATTCAAAATAATAATCAAATCGTTAGTGAGATATACATGTAACAAAATAAATAATTTTAACTTATTCTAAATTGATTTACAATAATGCTAATATTCAATCATTGTTACAATCTAAATCATGAATATTAATATTTGAAGATCCTTCTCACTAGATTGAGTTTGTTTAACAAGATCCTCACTGCTGGACATCTTTCCATCATCTATCTTTTGGAAAGGTACATTAGCATCTACAAGTAAGGCAAATGTTGATTGAATCTGAGAATCTATTAAATGTATCTCTACTTCTTTATTTCGAAATGCATCATGGTGTTATGCCATAATGAAGTTCAGTATTTCTATGGTCGAGCGAGCCTTCATACAACAAACTGCTAACCATTCACTAACTCTTCTTGCCTTCGTCGGGTATTCAAGATAGAAAATCTGGCCCGCTTAGACTGCAAAAATGAAAGGTTCAAACTTGTTGAACCTTTTATTTGCATTAACCTCAACTAAATTGTAGTTTGAGTGTATTCTAGTTTTTATTCTGAGAATCAGATCATACCAAGAATATTTAAATAACACACACCTTTTTATAGGTAAGACAGAATCTTCAACCTCAATTGATTTCTTAAAGTCTCCTGTAATAATCAAACTCAGAATTATTATTGTTGATAGATCCTTTTACATAAACACCAAAATTAAAGGTTAGTTTTTGTGAATCTCGTGTGCCATGTGAAATTTGAAGCCATTAACATAGTAACCAGAATACAATTGTATCTTACGGAGGGGTCCAGATGCAAGATTGATTATCCTTTCATCTTTCACATTTAATATCCTATGATTGTTCACCTACAATAGTAAGTATGATGATATATGAAAAATTAATTATTTTCTAACTTACATAAATTTGAAATCGTAATGCAAATTTCATCTCTAACTTTTCTTGTACCTCACTTGCACTGATTAATGGATTTTGATACTAAAGTTGTTGTTTGTAAAAGTTGTATAATGAATGAAAGGTAAATTTAAGATAATTAGAATATCAAACAAACAAAAAGGGGTTAGTAGTTAATTATATCAATATATCAACTTACCTTATGTACGGTTTGACCTCCTCACAATTTAGGAGTATGTATGTTTTTATAGCATGATATTCTTGTTGATTTAACCATCTTGAAATAGATGCATCAATTGGCTTATTAGGAAACTTGAAAATAGAAAGCATCGTTAGGTCAATCGGCTGAGTATCATCATAATTGCTAAGATATTTGCGATGTTTAGTTTTGATATTATCAGTAAAATAATATGAATAGAAAGAAGTTGCTTCTTCAACCAAATAAGTATTACATATTAACCCCTCAACTCTTGCTTTGTTATGAATATTATTCTTTAA
Organism: Curcuma longa; assembly: GCF_044706935.1. Classification (NCBI taxonomy): domain Eukaryota; kingdom Viridiplantae; phylum Streptophyta; class Magnoliopsida; order Zingiberales; family Zingiberaceae; genus Curcuma; species Curcuma longa. Next base: position 2,232,987 of record NC_133873.1, on the reverse strand, counting down.
TTTTCTCAAAAATCATTCAAATGGATATATCCATCTATACTGTATAGGACCAGCTAGTTATATCTCATAAGGTAGGTGAACGGATAGATGTTACATTGGATCAAAAAACTTGATGAAAATATGCACTCAAGCTTACATAGTATTACAACAATGCCAATTTTTAGCTTAAACATATAGGCTGTCATAATACACCTCACAGATAAATTTCTAAAAATAGACTCAGTTCTGTAAGTGCTTGTCAAACATTATTAGGTAGCAAGTCATGGAAAGCTATTAGAATAAGTTTTTGCATGAACACATGACAGTCATGATTCTTCATTCTTCTAACTTATTCATATCCACGTATCGGGCCATATTGGAAGCATACTCATCAAAGAATTTAATTTGTTTTAGCCAACTACATAAAGCTTACTTACCTTCTCTGTCTAATGTATAACAAACCTTTGAAAATTGATTTGTTGCTTCATTCTAATATAATCAGGTCTGTTAACTAGTCCTTTTAATTTCTCACATGATTTTATGGTGTCTTTAGTTCTTCTAGGAATATTCATCACTGCATTGAAAATATTATCGAAAATTTTTTTCTTGACTTGCATCACATCTAAAATATGTCGAATCAATAAATACTTCTAATATGACAACTCCCAGCAAATATTTTTTTCTTTCAACCACATTTGCACATCCTAATAATGTATTTATTTATTTCATCAGAATTAGGCTCATATACTGGTAGGAATCCATAGTTGTCTATTTGATTAATAATTTCTACACCTGACTTGATTGTTTACGAAAGTTTTTTGACTACAATATTTTTTAAGAAATTTCTTTTATTTCTCCAACTAAAAGGGTGTTCAACTGATAAAAATTTACAGTGATTATCAAACCAAGATACCTGATAGGTTGCTATTTGACAGGGTCAATTAGAGATTATTTTGTATCGGTTTGGCTACATTTCATGTCATAATTGGATTTGTTGAGCTTAATTCTTATCTTGGATGAAATTTTATCTTCATTCTAATTTTTCATAATTTTTTGGGTAATTATGGATATTAATTTTGTGGTCTTTAATGTTTACAGGAATTAGAATGATGATAATGATAAATTAGAGAGCTAAATTACAAGAAAGATTAATCCTGGTTCGAGTTGGGCTCAAATCAGACTCAATTTGACTCAACCAGGTTAAAAGTCAAGCTCAAAAGTGGTTCAAATCAGATTAAGGTTCAAATTGGGCTTAATCAGCCCCAATTCAACCAATCCAATTTCATCCGGCCTACTACCCACAAAGCCGGCCCACTTTCAAGCTGGTTCAATCAGCCTAATGCCATGAACTCAAGCTAACCTCAGATCAATCCAATTTCATCTAGCCCAAGCCAATTAAGCCTGACCCACTTCAATTGATTCAGCCCAAAGTTAACTTGGTTCAACCAAACTCAAGCCAATTCAAATTAAGATCAAGCTTGAACTCAAGCTCAAGCTTGATTCAAGCTGGTCCGGCTGATCAGAATGGGCGACAGCAAAAACCCTCAGCGCACGCGAAGGAATGCAACTCGGTTCTGTTAGGTCTTCGACTCCTCTCCACCGCCGCGACGATTCTTCTGCCGGGCTCCGTCGCGTGCCACCGTCCCCCTCATTCAACCTTCCAATCACATAGATCAGCCTCATCTCCTTAAGATTTCACCGTCGCCGTCGCTGGATCTGCGCCAAAGTGGTTCGGAGGCGCTGAGATCCATTTCCCCATCGTCGTGGAACGGTAGCCGTGGGTGGTTCTCTGGTCACCGGTGCTTGACGGTATCTAGCCCAGAGAGGTTGAATGTGAGTGGTTCTCCATTTCTCCTCTCCGGCGCTCCATTTCCACTGAACCCTAGCTCCGTGCCCTACGCCGAAGTGGTTCGGAGGCGTTAGGAACGCGTGTGCTCGGCTTCAATCATCTTCATCCATCGGAGAGAACAAGATAAAGGAGTTTTAATTCCATTCTTCTAACGTTTTGTTTGCTGGTTCCAGCTGACGATGGACGAAGGTTTGGATTCCGATTCTTGCTCTCTGCCATGCTCCTCCTAGGGTTCTTTCCCTAGGTTGATTCACTTCCCTCTTGGTACGGTGTGAACTGAAGGAGGTTGAGTGTTCTGGTTCTGTGCTGATCCGGGAGGAATTCACCCACACCTTCATTCGCTTCCACAGTCATCTGCCTTCCATAATCTCCCCTGTCCTCTGTTCCAAACCGAAAGGGAAGGAAAACCCTACTTCTATTGTTCTATTCTTTCTTATTTTCTTGTTCTGTTGGTTTCGTTTACGATACAAAACCCCCCCTTGTGAATAGTTTGTGCTTAACCCTAATCTTGTTCTAACCTGTAAATACCTAATCCTAACTTTAACCCTAGTGCTAATCTAATTTCTGATTGTTCTGTTTGTAACAAATTGCATCAATGGAAAATCTCAATTATCCATGTTCTTGCTAATTGCTTCGGGTTGAATTCATGCTGTTCATATGTGGATCACTTACATGTTTCGGCTGTGTGATACTTTCGGATTTGAATGTGGATTTGTATTTTGGTTGTGATGTTAATGAGTGCATTTAAATTGAAGTAATTTGGTGGATGCATGTTGAAGGTGGAATTGAATTTGATTATGTATGCTTGGTAAATTCAAAAGGTATGCTTGAATTAGAATGGAGTTGTTGAATGTAGACTGTTGTATCAGAGGATAGAATGTCTCATGTTGAATTGTTGAACTCGAGTTATCATTGATTCAATTGTGTTGAGAATTGAGTTGTTGTGTTGTGACAAGAAATGAATCAAATCCGGGTTGCTTTGTTGATGATAGAATTGTTGTGATTGTGATGACTCTGTTTGAACATGTTCATGTTATGTTGTAATATAACTTGTAAGATTAGTGTATTAGTTGTGTTGTTGTAATGTTAGAATAAGCTCTAGTTTATCATGTTAACCCATTTGTAAGATGTGTAGAATTCGTGTTGTATAGTTTATATAGGATTTATTGTTGTATTAAATGGATGTTGTATATTAGAATTGTTGCATAACGCATGATGTAGAATTTGTATAATATGATATCGTGTTGTATCGTAGATTGGAATAATGCTTGTGAATTAAGAAAGGTGAAGTGTAATTTGTTGTATGTTATTGTAACTTATTTGTTGTATGTGATTGTATACGGGATTCATGTTGTATATTAACTTGTGATAATAAATAAAATTGTAGAAAAGATTGTTGTTGTAGATGAAACATGTTTAGGTTAATGTTGTATGATGATGATTGTTGTTTACTATGTTCTCACTTGTATTAATAAATTGATGATGTATAATGTTGTATTTGTGATGTTTAAATAATTATATTTAGTTGTACATGATTAGTGGATTAATTTGTAAATTATGAAACTTGTTGTATTTTAATGTAAATGAATCATAGGTTTTACCCAATTGTAGGATTTTAGTATCAATAAGTGGATCTTGTAGATAGTTCGAAATAAATAAAGACGATCAATAAATAAGAACCCTCGCACCAAATGTTTAGAATAAATTTCATCATTGAGTCTAAGAGAGACGACCCGGACCTCTCTATATTACATTAGCGATAATAAGGGGTTTGGTAATAAATAAATAATTAATTTTGATGGGTGTAAGTGACATAATAAATAAGAGAAATGTATATAAATAAATTCCATACAAAACACTCACATCAATACCTTCCCACTAAAATATGTCGAATCAATAAATACTTTTAATATGACAACTCCCAGCAAATATTTTTTTCTTTCAACCACATTTGCATATTGATGCAAATGTTTTGCATGGGAATTAGTTATGTACTTTTCCCCTTTATTTAATGTGTCACTCACACCCATCAAAATTATTTATTTATTTATTTACCAAACCTCTTTATTGTCGTCCTAAGTGGTATAGAGAGGTCCGGGTCGTCTCTCTCGGACTCAATGATAGGATGTTATCCTAGACAACCTGGTGTGGGGTTTATTATGCCTTATTCGTTCCTAATTATTTCTAATTCATTTATTCATTATTTAATTTACAATTAACGAAGAATCCTAAATACACAAAATACACATTCCTAATCGTGCATTTATTCAACAATAACACAAAAGCAATATTTATTATACAAATGAATTCTATACATTCAACATACATATACTACACAACCTGAATCTTACAAATCATGCACATTCAAGTCATGATTATTAGAATTTATACAATAAACATCACAACAACAATTGCATGCAACATAGTTATTTATTGATAATACAAGTTCATCATACAACATACAACCCAATATCTTTTATTCATAAGAATTAATCAAATATATACAACACAACAGAATCATATTATACAACAACTAAGATTTTTGCAACACAACTTTACAATAACACATAATCAGTTCCGACATCTAAAGCCATAACACAATTCCAAACACTACAAGTTCAATGTAAAACTCCACATTATACTTCATTCCACACAAACCTAAGCATTTGATACATATTATCTCTACAACAACATCACATTACCATTCAAGCACAACAACATCAACTTAGACATGATCAACTCGAGTTCACTACAACACCAACACTGAATTCAACATAAATATCATTGATAACAAAAGTTCAACAATTCAACATGAATTTCACTTATTACACAACCGTTCATGTGCACACTCACAACAACAACTCAATCATATAGCTAGCCTCTCACACTATCCATGTACACTTAAACGAACAACCATATTACCCTTCAATTCACCACTTAAGCAATTACATTCATCCAACTCACCGAAACCCAAACAACTTCATGTTATCAGAAACCAAACACAGAATCAAAGAACAGAGTTAAAATCATTGTTAGAAGTTAAGATCAGAGTTAGGAATTAGGGTTGAGACTAAAGTCAGGGATTAGGGTTAAATTCAAAGTTAGGAATTAGGATTATAACTTGATACATATTTACAATATTCATGGGGGATTTTGATGCAGTAATTGAACAAGCAGTAAAGGACACGAACAGTGAAGAACAAAGAAGAACTAGGGATGAATAGATCTAGAGTTTCTTCCCTCTTTCAATTAGCACAGAACAAGCACCTCAGCATGCTCCCGATTGAATGACACCAACGAGACAGTGAACCTTGCTGGAGCAACCACTCACAGCTCGGCACGAACGGAGAGACGAAGATTCGGATCCTCAACAGCTGGTCTGATAACCTGCTGCAACCGCAGACAAACCATCAGGAACATGTACTGAAATCCAATCCTTACCTTGCCTCTTTTCCGGGGACGGTGGCATCGAAGACGACGGAGTCCTCCGCTGAACCACAGACGGAGTCCGGTGATTCCCCGCTGAACCACAGACGGGGCCCGACGATTTCTGGCGCTCCTGAGGAGGTGGATGAAAGGGGCTGTCGCCGGCTGCCACCGCTGGAGCAAACCACCCACAACGGAGCCGGCGACAAAGGGAAGAAGGGGCGACGTCGATGCTGCAGTCGGAGGAGCTGCTGACTTTTGCTTTGTGCAGATCAGAGGGAGGAAGAAGACGGCGATGCGCACGGCGGGGGCTCGAGACCGCGGCGGCAAAGTGGAGAAAAAGAGATGAACAGTGCTCGCGATGAGATCGCGAGAAGCCCCCCCTTTTGCCAATGAACCGGGCGTGCGCTTTTAACCTTTCTGCTGAACCGACGCTGTTATCACTGAACCGCTGATTGAACCGGCGCTGTTATCACTGAACCGGCGGATGCTGTTAAATCGGACCTGAACCGAAGACTTGAACCAGCTAATTTGATGTTGGGCCGAAATCAATTGAAGTGGGCTGGCTTAAATGGATTGGCTGGATGTTTTAGATGGGCTTGAACAGTGCTAGGCTTGAGCTGAGCTTGGGTTTAGCTTTGATTTGGGTTGAACTTGAACTTGACTCAGCTAATTGAACCGGAAATTTGGAATTGAACCAGCCCCATTTACTGATTTGGGCTTGAATAAAATGGGTCATCTCTGATTTGTAATTGAATCAGGCTCTAGCATTGGATTTGGGCTGAATTTGGATTTTAACCTAATTTGAATCCATTTCTGATCTGATTGAGCCAATTTGAACTCTAATTCGAATCATATTTGAACCAAGCTTGATTTCTTGCAAATTAATCCTCCAAATATTATTATTTTCCTCCCAATTCCCTGCAAACATTAAATACACAAATTAATACCCATAAATTCTCATAAATTAATGTAAATTCTAATAAAGACCATAAATTCATCCAAAATGATGAAATAGCCCAAAAATCCCTATTTATGATATGAAATGCGGTCCAAACCGGTCCAATCTAATCCTAATTTATCCGATAAAAATGTCAGTTATCACATATCCTAACAATGTATTTATTTATTTCATCAGAATTAGGCTCATATATTGGTAGAATCCATAGCTGTCAATTTGGTTAATAATTTCTACACTTGACTTGATTATTCGTGAAAGTTTTTTCACTACAATATTCTTTAAGAAATTTCTTTTATTTCTTCAACTGAAAGAGTGTTCAATTGATAAAAATTTACAGTGATTATCAGACCAAGATACCTTCCCACTACAAGGTAATGAAAATGCATCAGACTTTGACATGTTATGTGGGCATGCTAATTAACTTACTAGCCGTGCTCCATCTTGACAACATTAAGTATGCTGAAAATCACTAATCGCCCATAATATGACAACATGCAAGGTAAAATTAGTTTTACTTACAACATCATAAGTTTCTGATCCTATATTCGATAATTCATTCAACTCGACAATCAGAGGTTGTAAGAAAATATCTATCTTCTCTTTCAGATTTGTTAGATCTGGAATAAGCACAGTCAGAAACATGAATTCATCTTTTATACACATCCATGATGGTAAATTATATGGTGTTAATATAATTAGTCATGATGAATATTACTGTCCCAACTAATCAAATGGTTGAAATCCATCTACAGATAGCTCCAATCTCACATTATGTAATTCTATTGCAAAGGAGGAAAATGTTGTATCAAGTTGTTTCCATGTAGGGGAGTCACAAGGATGACACATTATACCTTCTTTGTGCACATGCTGATAAAGTCACCTCATATGACAAGCTGTGGTGGCAGATGCATACATCTTTTATGCACATCCATGATGGTAAATTGTATAGTGTTAATATAACTTGTCAAGATGAATATTATTGTCCTGACTGACCAAATGGTTAAAATCCATCTATAGACAATTCCAATCTCACATTATGTGATTCTATTGCAAAGGAGAAAAATATTGTATTAAGTTGTTTCTATGCAGGGGAGTCACAAAGATGACACATTATATCTCATTTGTGCACATGCTGATGATGTCACCTCATATGACAAGCTATGGTGACAAATGCATACAAGCGTTAAAATCTAACAGTTAACAAAAAGTAATATATAACCTTCCATGCAATAATTTCCTTTTTCTTTCTTGGTATACGACTACGATGCTTATAATGAGGGTGAGTACAAATTCTGCATTCAATAAAATTGTCTTCATTCCAATATATCATGCAATTATTTATACAACAATCAATCTTCTCTATGGGCAAACCTAAATCCCTCGCCAATTTCTTTGTAGTACTAGAGAAATTATCAGTCATTTGGTGATGTTAGGATCGGTTGGTTCGCTAGAGGGGGGGTGAATAGCGTTTTTCGATTCTTCTTGATTGTTTCTCTGCAAGAGTGTTAGCGGAAGCAAAATATAAAAGAGAAAACAATAGATCAACGCTAACCCGGTTTGTTTACTTGGTATCCACCTCCGCAGAGGTGACTAATCCAAGGATCCACACGCACGCACACACCCGATGCACTATGAATCTTCTCCTTCTCGAAAACCTCGAAGGCGGAGAAACCTTTACAACTCTTTCGATCTCCTCAAAATGATATGAAATAATGTTTAGGAGGAGAGGAAGAAAGCAAAGAATAGAGAACAAACACGTTCTCAAAAGAAGCACAAAGAATGAAAGAATAGCAGAATTCTTGAGTTGATCTCGAGCAGGCTTCTTTTATAATTCTTCGGCATCAGTCGACTGCTGGCAGGGCCAGTCGACTGATGGCTTCAATCGGCAACAAAATCTCGCATTAAAGCGCATTAAATGCTTGCCAATCTTCGCCAACGTTCAAATAGCAGTCGACTGTTCCAAGACCAGTCGACTGGCATCAGTCGACTCACCATACACCAGTCGACTGCCCAGTCGACTCCTGTCTTCCTCTGGCTCGACTGATTTTTCTGTGTGCGTCTGATTTATGAGCAGTCGACTGCTGGCAGGGCCAGTCGACTGGTGAAGCTGAAAAATCCCATTTCAGCTTCTCTTGACCTAGACCTCGGCCTTCAAACACCTCCCATAGCCTCATGCCTTCCCTGGATGCTCCATCATCCTTGCACTAGCCTGAGATGCTTCCATCAGCTTCGTCATGTCAAGTCTTTGCCAAGACTACCCACTTGGACTTTTCCTTGCCAAGACTACCCACTTGGACTTTTCCTTGCCAAGACTTCCCACTTGGACTTTTCCTTGCCAAGACTTCCCACTTGGACTTTTCCTTGCCAAGACTTCCCACTTGGACTTTTCCTTTGCCAAGACTTCCCACTTGGACTTTTCTTTGCCAAGACTTCCCACTTGGACTTTTCTTTTGCCAAGACTTCCCACTTGGACTTTTCTTTGCCAAGACTTTCCTTTGCCACGCTTGGACTTTCCTGCAAACTTGCATCACACATGTTAGATCACAAGTATTGCCTAACTTTAAACATGGTTTAGCCAAACATTGAAACTCAATGCACTTGGGGCAAAGATTGCACCAACAATCTCCCCCTTTTTGATGTTTGGCAAAACCTTGTTTAAGTTAGGTCTTTAAATCATATAAAGCATAGCATGTGATTAAAACATGATAAATAAAGCATGAATCACATGATATCAGAGTATTAAAAGTATCATAAAGTATGATAGCATGAATAGCATGATTAGAATGATGAATAGGCATGAAAAACTTCATATTTCTCCTTAACTTAAACATTCATATTTCTCCCCCTTTTTGTCAAAGATCAAAAAGTATTACCATAGACTAAGTAGGGTTAAATTCTCCTTAAAAATGTTTATCCCCCTTTAATATTGCACCAACAATCGTTTCGGAGGGAAAAAGTAACTTAAATTCTCAAAATATGCTGAAAACAGAAGTATCAGTCGACTCATAGTGTATCAGTCGACTCAGCAGTCGACTGCAGTCTGAAACAGTCGACTGATAAACTGTATTTCAGTTATCAGAGACGAATTTGAAAAATGCATAAGTAATTGTACGAGTTTCAAAAATTCATGAAATTTCACACGTACATTACTTATGACTAACCCTATTTGAGAAAAATATTTTTGAAAAATTTTGGTCTCAAATATGGTAGTTTGATACAAATTCCAAAAGTGATTGAATAAAGTCAATATATGTCCAAGTTTGTATCAACTTTTCTAATGTATTTGAATTTTCTGATTTGAGAACTATGTTTAAATTCCTGAGGGATTTTAAAATGTGTTTGATTATGTTAATTTAGGATATAACCACAAGGCTCCCCCTAAACATCATGTACTTCTTTCAAACACTTTTTAAATCAAATGCTCCCCCTTAATCATAACTCCATGAAATTTTAAAAACATTAAGCTCCCCCTTAAGGTTTGAAATCACAACTCCTTGAGTAAAAGAAAATTAAGCTCCCCCTTAAGGTTTGACATTCACAACAAACTCCCCTTTTCTTTTTGAAATTCCAATTCAAAATTTTCTCCCCCTTAAGGTTTGAAATTATAACTCATTGTCTTTTCAATAATTCTTAGAAATTTTACCTCCTTCAAAATAGTTGAAAACTTAAACTCCCCCTTTTTAAAGTTGAATTTTGACTTCTTCTAAATATTTCAACCTTTTCTCCCCCTTAAGATTTGAAATTATGCATCATTCATTTATAAGCACATAAAAATATATATTCAAATTAAACACCAATAAAATCATCAAATGAAAAGCAATCATAAAAGTTATCAACAAGTTATGAAAATAGTAAACATGTCAAAAGTTCCAAACAAAAACATCCAAGTTCACACAAAGTCACATATCAATGATTTCACCACATATCGTCATCACTTGACGAAGTAGACCACTCAGGAGTATGAAAGGTTTTGTGTAGCAGATTTATCATTTTCAGAACTTCTTGTTGTTGTTCATATAATTCGTTCTGCTTCTTTGCTATATTTTTAACTTCTTGGTGTAGTGCACGAATCTCCGCTAGAGCCTTCTTTCCCCGATCATCCACATCAAGGATTGTATCTTCCAATCGATCAAGCCGCTCTTCATCACCTATATTCTTGTGGTCAAATTCATTCTTCTCAAGGTCAGACTCAGAATAAATGTCCATTTGAGTATCCGTCTTCATCCATCGCAAACCACCATCTGTGTAGATGATTCTAGCAAGCTTTAGGTGACGCGGACCTAATTGATCATAATCCTTTGAAAGACATTTGATGGTCCCAACTGTAGTATCAATTTCCTGGGATGCTAAGAATGATGTGATGATATGACAAAATGGCATGTAGATCTTGCCATTGATAGGTTCAGAATGATAGAGAATGGAATGATATATGTTGAGGGCAATGTCAATGTCAAGAGAGACCTCTAAAGCAAACATCATTATCATATGAGAAATGCCCATCATTGATCTACCTCTAGACATGATAGGAAGGATGCAGTCAATGACTATGCGATACCAAACATACTGATCGACAGACAGTTTTGTAACATCAAATCTGGTTCTAGACTCTTTTCGGGGACAATTAAAATAGTATTCATGGATGTTGTCAATAGTTTCATGAGCAAAACTCCCTGTGATTTCAGTGACCTCAGGGAAACACACAAAGGGATTAGAAGATGGACAAAGACCAAGGAAGGTTCTGATTAATTCAGGTGTGAATTCAATATGCCTACCGGCAACAGTGGATATGAAATGACTTTTAGTGATGTTGGTAGGTCTTAGATTGACATAGAATTCCTTACACAAGTCTAAATTTATGTTGCTTGTGCAATTGACAAGAGTTTCAAGATGATAATGCACAAGACGATCATAGATATGAGGAACTGCAAACTGAAAGAATTGACGATTTATGTATCGACAATCTATAAGGTGGAACTCAAAAGTTTCAAAGATATGTTGGTATATCATTGAAGGAAACCTAGGTAACGGAGTCCGTAGAAAGTACTCAGGATCAGGATATTTTGGTAAGTCCTTGTTTTCGCTAAAAACTGTCCTCCTATGGGGTTTAGAGGCCATATGTTTTTGTCTAAAGATGAAGATATGCAATGAAAGATGAGGATGCATGAGAAAACAAGAGAAAGTTAGTTTTCAACAAAGATTTAAAGTAATATAATCAAGACAAAGTTGATTTCTAAGCTATACCTCTTTGAAACTCGATTGATTCTCCATTAGAATTGAGAAATATAGTTGATATGGATTAAAGGGAGGACTCCTTTGACTCTAGAACACCTTGGGAACTTGGAGGAAGAAGAAATTCGGCAGAAGACGGCGTGGACTTAGGGTTGAAGGTGAATTCAAAGGCTGGTCGTGGTTGCTATTTATAAAAGTAGTCGCTCATCAGTCGACTGATGATAAGTGAGTCGACTGGTGTCAGTCGACTGATGTAAAAACAGTCGACTGTTCTCTTATTTTGAACATCACAGAAAGATTGGTCGAGTGCTGTGATGTTCAGTCGACTGTTATCAGTCGACTGATGGTCTATCAGTCGACTGCCATCGAATTTCAAATCTTACAGAAAGATTGGTCGAGTGAAGTCTGAAAGTGATCAGTCGACTGTCAGCAGTCGACTGCCCTTAAATTCAGAAACTCACAGAAAGATTCAGTCGAGTCATTTTGAGTCGACTGATCAGTCGACTGATGGAGTTATCAGTCGACTGATATTCTGAATACATGTATTCTTGTTCTTATCAGTCGAATTTCATTAATTCCATAGAAATTCCACAAAATTCAGAAAAATCTGAAATTTTGCGAGCACATTTGTTTTAATGATATCTATTAGGGAAAAATTATGTTTCATGAAAATTCTTCATAGTTTCATGGATTGGCACAAACTTCAAGAATGTGCTTAATTGTGCATTGTTAAGTATCACTATGATGCATTGTTGTGATTCCTATAGGTTTGTGACTGTCTAGCATTGTGATTGAATTTGTTATTTGTTTTCCAAGCATTTTAAATATCCAATTATGACTAATGAGCAAGATATCCATGAATTGAATATTTGCTATCCTCATAATTGATCTATTATTAATATTTTGATACTTTCCATGCTATAACAATGTGCCATAAGCACAAGTAGAGCATGAGTATCATCCTAGCATCTCACATAATGTTCAAGCAAGCCAAAACACAATCAAAGTCATCCTAAATGTCTTGTGAGATGTAATTGTTCTTATAATGGCTCATACAATGCTACAAACAATTATTCTACAAAACACATTCCTAAACCCCTTCTTATATTTGTGAATTCATTTTCGGGTAATGGTTTAGTGAATATATCCGCAAGGTTTGATTTTGATTCTATGTAGCTTAGTTCTATATCTCCTCTTGCTACATGGTCCCTTATAAAGTGATGTTTGATTTCTATATGTTTAGTCCTAGAATGATGAACCGGATTTTTGGTCAAATTTATTGTACTCATATTATCACAAAGGACTTTTACATTGGTATAGTTTAATTCATAGTCCTTAAGTGTGTGCATCATCCATAATAGTTGAGCCACACATCCCCCTAGGGCTACATACTCGGCTTCGGTAGTAGATAAAGCTACACATGGTTGCTTTCTACTACTCCAACTAACTAGGGAGGATCCAAGAAATTGGCATCCACCACTAGTACTCTTTCTATCTAACTTGCATCCTGCATAATCTGAGTCAGTGTACCCTATCAAATCAAAATTTTGGTTCCTTGGGTACCAAAGACCAACATTCAAGGTTCCTTTGATATATCTCAAAATTCTCTTTACAATTGCAAGATGTGACTCCTTAGCACATGATTGGTATCTAGCACACATTCCAACCGCAAATAAAATATCGGGTCTACTAGCGGTTAAGTAGAGAAGACTACCAATCATACTCCTATAGGTTTTAGAGTCTACTTCCTTCCCTTCTTCATCCTTATCTAGTTTTGCATTTGTTCCTATAGGGGTTGAAATATTTTTAGCATTTTCCATTCCAAATTTCTTAATCATTTCCTTAGCATATTTTGTTTGATAAACGTGTGTTCCTTCATTTGTTTGTTTTACTTGTAAACCTAGAAAGAATGTGAGCTCTCCAACTAAGCTCATCTCAAACTCCATCTCCATATGCTTGATAAATTCATTTAAGAACTCATCATTTGTTGACCCAAAGATAATATCATCCACATAGACTTGGGCAACAAAAATATCACTCTCCTTTGACTTTATAAATAAGGTTGGATCTATGGTCCCTCTTCTAAAGCCTTTAGAAATTAGAAAGGTGGACAACCTTTCATACCAAGCTCTTGGAGCTTGCTTTAAACCATATAAGGCTTTTCTAAGTTTATACACATGATTTGGGTAATCACTACTCTCAAAACCAGGAGGTTGTTCTACATAGACTTCCTCCTTTATGTACCCATTTAGGAAAGCCGATTTTACATCCATTTGATGTAATTTAAATCCCATGTAAGCGGCATATCCTAAAAGAATTCTAATTGACTCCAATCTAGCCACGGGTGCATAGGTTTCATCATAATCTAGTCCTTCCACTTGGGTGAAACCTCTAGCTACTAATCTAGCTTTGTTTCTTGTTACATTTCCTTGTTCATCTAATTTGTTTCTAAACACCCATTTTGTGGTGACAATTGTTTTATCATTTGGCCTTGGAACTAAATCTCATACATTACTTCTTTCAAATTGATTTAATTCTTCTTGCATGGCTATTATCCAATCATTATCACTTAAAGCTTCATCAATTGATTTAGGTTCAAATTGTGATATTAAAGCAATTTGATTTGATTCATTTCTAAAGTGTGATCTTGTCCTAACACCTTGTTCAATATCTCCCACCACTTGGTCAATGGGATGATCTTGATGGTGCCTAAGGTTTCTAGGCCTAGTAGGTTCATCACATGTGTTATTATTGCATTGTAGTTCATCGTCTGAGTCTCCTCTACCTCCCCCTAGATCATTGCTTTCAAGCTCTAGATTTTCAAATTCTTTTGTTATTTCTTTTGTTTTAGCATTTATATCCTCATCAATTTGGGATTTCCTAGGGTAGGTATTGTTTGTTTCATCAAATTCAACGTTTGAAGATTCTTCTATAATTTGAGTCCTTTTGTTGTAAATTCTATAGCCTCTACTAGTCGATGAGTATCCTACAAGGATTCCTTCATCCGCCTTAGCTTCAAATTTTCTCAATTCATCCTTAGTGTTTAGGATGTAAGCCTTACACCCAAATACCCTAAAGTAGTTGACTTTTGGTATTTTGCCACTCCATAATTCAAAAGATGTTTTTCCTAAAAATCTGTGAATTAATACCCTATTTTGAATATAGCAAGCGGTATTAACCGCTTCTGCCCATAGGTATGTGGGTAAGGAGTAGGCATTTAGCATGGTTCTAGCGGCTTCTTGTAAAGCTCTATTTTTCCTCTCAACAACTCCATTTTGTTGAGGAGTCCTAGCACATGAAAATTCATGCTTGTATCCATTTTCTAAACAAAATTTGGAGAAGTTTGAATTTTCAAACTCTCCACCATGATCACTCCTAATTCGGTTAATTCTAAGTTTTCTTTCATTTTCTACCCTCTTACTAAATCCAATAAATATCTCTAGGGTATCATCCTTATGTTTCATGAAGAAAACCCAAGTAAATCTAGAAAAGTCATCTACAATTACCAAACAATATTTGCTACCATTCAATGAAGGAGTACTATGGCAATCAAATAAATCTAGGTGCAATAGTTCTAAAGGTAAGGTAGTACTAGTTAGAGTTTTACCTTTGTGTGATGTTTTTGATTGCTTACCCTCTTGGCATGCATCACACAATTTGTCCTTGATGTATTTGATTTTGGGCAGTCCCTTTACTAGCTCCTTATTTGCCACTTTTGCTATAGTCTTCATGTTGACGTGCCCAAGTCTTTTGTGCCATAGCCATCCTGCTTCTTCTTGTGAAATAAGACACTCAATAGAAGAGTTAGTAGCAAGTGCCAAATTCACATAATATAAGTTTTGTTTCCTATGTCCTTCTAATATGATGTTGTTCATTCCTATTTTCCTAATCAAACACTTGTTAGCATGAAAGTCAATTTGATAACCTGAATCACATAGTTGGCTTACACTAAGTAGATTAAAACTCATGCCCTTAACCAATAGGACTCTATGTATGGTTATAGTGGGTGACATTTTAATGGTTCCTTTTCCTATGATTTTTAATGTTTCATTATTACCAAAAGATACATTTCCCTTTTTCATGTATTTGATTTTGGTGAATTTACCTACATCCCCGGTCATGTGGCTTGAACACCCGCTATCCAAAATCCACATGCCTTCATCCTTCTTTTCTCTTACCTACATGATACGAAAAATATCCTTTTTAGGTATCCAAAAACTAGATTCACTAACATTTGAAAGATATTTCTTAGGTACCCATGCTAGTTTTCCCTTAGTGCTTTGTTTGCTAGATTGTCTTCCTACAAGGGATATATATGATACTTCCTTAGGTCTATAACCCAACCCAGCCTTGTTGTATACTGCTCTTTGACTGTTCAAAATTAGATCAAGTTTTTGTGATCCTAATGTGAACTTTTCTAAACATGTCTTTAATTTTGCATTTTCTTCCTTTAATTTTGTATTTTCTTCATTTAGGTCGCTATGGTCACATGCAATTGTTCTAGTCTTCCTAAGTTCTTCTTTTAATGCCTTGACTCTAGATTTTGATTTTTCTAATGCATGCTTGAGATAGTTCATGGTACGAAAAAGTAATTTTTGTTTACGACTATCTAATACCTCATCCTCGCTAGAGGAGGATTCGTCTTCGCTTGATGATGATGATGCTTCATCGCTTGAGGTATCCGATTCATCTCTTCGTGCCATGAGCGCCATATGTCGTGTGATGTGGCAAGCTTCTTCATCATCTGATGAGGACTCACTGCTTGAGTCATCCCATTTGGCTTGTGCCACCATCACCTCTTTCTTTTTGCTCTTGTCCTTTTTCTTCTTATCTTTTGATTCATCGTTCTTCTTCAGGTTTGGACAATTTGGCCTGATATGTCCTTTCCTGTTGCACTCATAGCAAGTGACATCAGTACCAAAACCTGAACTTTGACTATTACCTTGAGATGGTGTGAATGTCTTCTTGAAGTTCCTCTTGGTAAATCTTTTGGTTTTCCCCATCATTTTCTTCACGTAATGTGCCATTTCTTTTGATGTTAATTCTTCATCACTGTCTGAAGAATCTTGCTCAGATTCTGATGACTCCTCCTTTTCTTTCTTCTTCTTCTTTTTCTCCTTATCTGCAATCAAAGCTATACCTTTCTCTTGCGTGCCCATATTAGCTTGTTCATGCAGTTGTAGTTCACAAAATAATTCATCCAATTTGACAACAGATAAATCCCTTGACACTTTATACGCATCTACCATCGATGCCCATAAAGTGGTTCTCGGGAAGGCTTGTAATACATACCTTACAAGATCGCGGTTCTCGATCTTTTCTCCGATGACATGGAGGCCATTTACTATTTCTTTGAATCTTCCATGCATCTGACTTACTGTCTCATTGGATCTCATCGCGAAGGATTGTAGTTGACTCACCAAAAGATCCTTCTTGGCTCGTCTCGATTCGGTTGATCCCTCGTTCAGTTCGATGAGTTTCTCCCACAGTTCTTTGGCCGAATTAAATGGTCCGACCTTGCTCAGTTGCTCTTTTGATAGCCCACATTGCAAAGTCGTTGTGGCTTTGGCGTTGGCCTGTGCCTTCTTGCACACATCTTTCGTCCAGTCTTTTGTAGGGATAGCTTTTCCCTCAATGTCTTTGGGTATCTCGAACCCATCTACAATACTAAACCAATTTTCAATGTCATTCATTAAATAATATTCCATTCTACCTTTCCAGTAGGCGAAGTCATTTCCATCGAAGTATGGTGGTCGTGCGGTGCTGTAACCCTCTTGGAATGCCATGAGTTGCTCCGGTTGATTGTTAGATCCTCCGAAACGTAACCGGCTCTGATACCACTTGTTAGGATCGGTTGGTTCGCTAGAGGGGGGGTGAATAGCGTTTTTCGATTCTTCTTGATTGTTTCTCTGCAAGAGTGTTAGCGGAAGCAAAATATAAAAGAGAAAACAATAGATCAACGCTAACCCGGTTTGTTTACTTGGTATCCACCTCCGCAGAGGTGACTAATCCAAGGATCCACACGCACGCACACACCCGATGCACTATGAATCTTCTCCTTCTCGAAAACCTCGAAGGCGGAGAAACCTTTACAACTCTTTCGATCTCCTCAAAATGATATGAAATAATGTTTAGGAGGAGAGGAAGAAAGCAAAGAATAGAGAACAAACACGTTCTCAAAAGAAGCACAAAGAATGAAAGAATAGCAGAATTCTTGAGTTGATCTCGAGCAGGCTTCTTTTATAATTCTTCGGCATCAGTCGACTGCTGGCAGGGCCAGTCGACTGATGGCTTCAATCGGCAACAAAATCTCGCATTAAAGCGCATTAAATGCTTGCCAATCTTCGCCAACGTTCAAATAGCAGTCGACTGTTCCAAGACCAGTCGACTGGCATCAGTCGACTCACCATACACCAGTCGACTGCCCAGTCGACTCCTGTCTTCCTCTGGCTCGACTGATTTTTCTGTGTGCGTCTGATTTATGAGCAGTCGACTGCTGGCAGGGCCAGTCGACTGGTGAAGCTGAAAAATCCCATTTCAGCTTCTCTTGACCTAGACCTCGGCCTTCAAACACCTCCCATAGCCTCATGCCTTCCCTGGATGCTCCATCATCCTTGCACTAGCCTGAGATGCTTCCATCAGCTTCGTCATGTCAAGTCCTTGCCAAGACTACCCACTTGGACTTTTCCTTGCCAAGACTACCCACTTGGACTTTTCCTTGCCAAGACTTCCCACTTGGACTTTTCCTTGCCAAGACTTCCCACTTGGACTTTTCCTTGCCAAGACTTCCCACTTGGACTTTTCCTTGCCAAGACTTCCCACTTGGACTTTTCTTTGCCAAGACTTCCCACTTGGACTTTTCTTTGCCAAGACTTCCCACCAAGACTACGCTTGGACTTTCCTTTGCCAAGACTTGCATCACTTGGACTTTCCTTTGCCAAGACTACGCTTGGACTTTCCTGCAAACTTGCATCACACATGTTAGATCACAAGTATTGCCTAACTTTAAACATGGTTTAGCCAAACATTGAAACTCAATGCACTTGGGGCAAAGATTGCACCAACAATCAAACAAATAAGGCTATTCGTGATAGTACCAGTTGTAGTAATTTAAAACAAAACTATTTCTATTTATATGTACTTTCGTGATATCCTCATCATAGAAAGCTTTATTTTTACATTTGCAATGATTACACGGACAATGTAACTTTGTACCATTCAAGCATTCTGAATGACTTTTAGCAAAGTTCACAAACTCTTCAACTTCAGCATAATATTCATCTCGGATAAATTTATTTTCTAATCTATTATTCATCAAAGCTTTATTCATATATATTATAACCGTCTACAATAATCACTACAACAAAAATGACTTTCCGCAGCGCGTCATCCGCAGCGCACATCATAGGCGCGCTGTTAATAGTTGCTTTGACGGCGCGCCCAATAAAATGTGCTGCAGATAATATAATATTTTTATTAACCATAGCGCGCAACAATAGTACGCTGTTAAAAATACTTTTAACAGCGCACATTGTACGCCGTTAAAATTATTTTTAACAGCGCATATTGTGCGCCGTTAAAAGTATTTTTAACAGCGTGCAATGTGCGCTGTTAAAGATTTATATTGACAGCGCATAATGTTCGCTGTTAAAATTTATAAATTATAATTATAATTATATTATTTTTAATTTCTTTAAAAAAACTCCTAAAATCCTCCCTATCCCGCCCGTGATAATCCCTCCCCGTGCTCCCTCACGTGATATCCCTCCGGCTATATTCCTTCCCACCTTCGCCCGCTGCCCTAATCTCGTAAAATCCTGCTTCCTGCCCGCCTGAGGGTTTGTTTCTCTTTACACATGCGATAGGAGGAGAGACGATGGTTCTGGATCGGGCGGCTCTCGTGTTCGTCTATGGCACCCTCAAGCGTCGTTTCCCCAACCACTCCCTCCTCGCCGACCTCGCCTACGCCGGCGACGCCTCCTTCCTCACCGCCGTCCGAACCGCTCGCCGCTTCCCCCTCGTCATCGTTCCCTTTTCCATCCCCTTTCTCCTCCGCCTCCCCGGATCTGGCCGTCGTGTCGATGGGGAGCTCTACACCGTCTCCTCCCGTGGCCTCTCCCGCCTCGACGAACTCGAGGGCACGACCCGCGGACACTACGAGCGGCTCCCTCTTGTCGTCGTCCCCTGTACTCCAGGGGTCGATGACGACGAGGCCCGCGACGCTGAGGAAGGAGCGGATGCGCCTGGGGCTGTTACCGCGGAGGCCTACTTCGCTCATCCGAGCTTCGGGGAGGACCTGTGGTGGCGGTGCAGAGAAAGAGGGCTCGCGTCGTACACGGAGGACGATGCGAGTGGGTACGTGCCTCCCAAGGACCGGCCGGCAGGCACCACGTTCCTCGGCGAGGTGCGGCGTTTTATTACCTCTCCCAATTAGATGAATGAACTACTATTTTTCTCTAAATTGCAAGAAACAAGAACCCATTAATACACTCGATTCTATCATCAAAACCCCTTTTATTGTTCATAGTTGCTTTTGTCTCTCCCTTCGTTAGAATTGATCATCGATTGTGAACGGAGCCTTACCAGAGTTGCTCACCGCAGCCAGGAAGTTAGAAGTTTCAGCTCCAGTGAGTGCATAATTGAGCAGGGCAATGCAGCTCTGGATGAGTCCAACCAATGAAGCCAGGAAGAAGATGTGGTGAGGCACATTTACTGCATGTTAGTGAATGTGTTTGGCAATGTAGGTGTTTTCCTTAGGACTAACATGTAGTTCAACTCGTGCTCTCGTCAACTAAATATGCTTATATATGAATATGTTAAGTACTAATTTATTTGAGGATCAATTGGTTTTACATTGACATATCTATTAGTTGTTCATACTATATATATATATTGCACCACTTAATTCAGCTTCATCATATGTTTCCTAAAGCAATTCATTTCCTTTAAAATGGACTTCAAACTAATGATAGAAAATTATATGTCAAGAAGCTCTTCATCAGTTTCTTTCTTTGTCATAACCTCTGATTGATGTTATTTTTGCTGCTAATCATAACATCAAATTTGCAATGAGAAAAGTGTCTTCGTGAATTAACATTGTATTATATATTTTTTATGATAGATATTAAATGACATATGCCTTAATTTATATAATAATTAATATATAGGCTTTTGCAGCTACTTTGGCCACTGCCACTAAACTTTTGTGCCAAGAAATGATTGTATTTTTTATGTAAGTATTTTATACTATGAATTTGATGTCTATCATTAGAGGCTTCTTAACTCTAACACATCTTGACAAACTAATATTATATAACAATAAAGCTCACAATGCATGCAAACTAACAAATAGGGAATCAGAAAAGAAATTAGGAGAGTATATAACAAATACTTATAAATTAGAAATAGAGAAGTACTGAATGATGAGATTTCAATAAGTTCTATTCCATCACTTTGATTAGGTCTTGTCCCAAAATACTAATTCCATTGTAGCCAAATTGGAAACCTACCTCATCAACCAAACAAACAAGAATTCATTGCATCATTTCATGAAAGCTAAAGTTAGTTAGAAGACCTTGAACTGATAATTAATCATGGATCTAAGCTTTAAATCTGAGTAGTTAACTATTGGCTCGATCTCTAACTACTATTGGCTCGATCTCTAACTATTGCTCTTCTTTGTTCTTAATTATGTGTATACAATTATTTGGTGTGGTGAACAGTCCACTTATTTCTATAATTTGTTGATTATGGGAGTTCTATAATCATGATTCATTTTAGTTTTTTGTCACATTGCGGTTTGATGATTTAACATACCAAATTTTTCACTGCTTCTTTTCTTTTTTTTTTTTGCAGACAAAAGTGAAGAATGCGAGTCGTGGGGATATCAATGAGAACAGCAAATGCAAATTAATTCATTGGTGTGTTGATGGAGTTGTGGCAGAAGGTCGAATTGCATCTACAGATCCAAATGCAAGAGTACATCACGTTCCTCTTGGTGGATCTTGCTGGAAAGTTTGGATTGATAGAGTTTTTGTTGAGAAGGTGGACATACTTCGACCAAATGAAGAAATGCTTTTTCTTGATGATGCAATAGGAAGCACGATTGTTTGGTTATCTAAATATATTATTGTGTAACTAATTTAGATTTAGATTTTAACATTTTCAGAAAAAAACATAGAACTAAAGAGTTTTTTGTTATTATGATCCATTGTTAGTAAAGTCTGTTATTTGTTGAATATATATACTAGTTTGAAATGATATATTATTGTGTTATTTGTGTGTGGTTGTCGATGTTATGTGTAGTATTTATGTTGTTATTAATTATTTGATTATTTTATTTCATCCACAGCGCACATTGTGCGTTGCGATTGTCTGGATGTGATCAATCGCAGCGCGCATTGTGCGCCGCGGATGATCTCATTCGCGGCGCGCAATGCACGTTGTGGATGATCGCATCCGCAGCGCACAATGCGCGCTGTGGATGAGATCATCCGCGGCGCACATTGCGCGTTGCGATTGTCCACATCCGAAGCGCACAATGCATGCCGCGGATGCCTAATGACTTTTAACAGCTTGCAACTTTGCAGCGTGCGATGCGCGCTGCGGATAGCATATTTGCGCGCTGCGAAAAGTCATTTTTGTTGTAGTGAATAAATTTTCATTAATAGAAATAATATATAAAACTAAACATACAAATAATTTAAACTAATTCTTAAGCACTTAGACTTAATACTATCAATAACATTTAAATTTAAACTAAACATTCAGTTTCAATTTGAACCTTAATATTGTGGCCAACCAAGGCAAAAAGTACGAGGTCGCGACCGACTAAGCTACTGAGCGACCAAGCTATAAAAAGTTTAATTAAATCACTAGAACCTACACGATGTATTTTTATTTTTGACCAGGTTAATGTTATCCTATTTGTGTTAGATTTGTAAGTCTAACACATAATTGTTAATATTAACCTTTTTAAATTTGTAAGTTCAATAAATTTGTATGTCCAATAAATTTGTAAGTCCAACAAATAGAAGTTAATATTGATTAATAAGTAACATGATATTTTAAAAAATAAGAGTGAGAAAAGAAAAAAATTATCCTTCAAGCACTCTACTAAACTATATGCACGAACTTTAAATTAATAATACTTATAAGATTGGTTGCATTATAATAATGAAAGGGTTCTACTATTCTATAAAAATTAATGATGAAATGGTTGATCAGGTTATATGGGGAGGCCGAGCCCATGACCGGCGAGCTATTCTATTCATAGGTTCTACTTTGGTATCGTGCACTAACAATCATATAATTCAAATCCAACAACAAACTCTATAACATCATTACAATCATCTAGTGTCAACCAGTATATAAATTCACAAACAACAAAGTGATATATAATATAAATGACAGAAAAATAACACTTACAATATAAATGGAAGAACAAGCTCAGAGTCTCTCGAATGTCGTCTCTCAGACAACTACGGGGAGAGGAGTTGCATATTAAAATAAACACAAGTATACTACGGCTTAAAAATCCTAAACCTTAAGTTCCTACCCAATGTGCACACACGACACGAAGAAAAAAGGTCGGACGAGCTCACCCAGGCCATGTTTGACCTCGACCAGCTCGGCCAGGCCTGGTCCAGCGTCGATGAGCCTAGCTAGGCCTGTACATATGCCAACGAGTTCAATCAGTTGAGCCCAATGCCAACGAGCTTGGCTAGGCCTGAATAAACATCGACGAGCTCAGACAGGCCAGACTCGAGGTCGACGAGCTCGCCAAGTAGGGCCCAACCCCGACGAGCTTGGCCAAGTTGGCTTCGATGTCGGCAAGCTTGGCCAGGTCGGGCCTGACCTTGACAAGCTCGACTAGGAGGACTGATGTGCGTAGGGTATACATATGTTTCTTATACTTTAATTGTATATCTTTCTGTACTTCACGTTATTTCCTACATTCATTGCATCCTTTATCTGTGCATTAGACATGATTTTCTCCATTTCTTAGTTCGGAGGTCTGCTCGTGTGTTTATGTATTTGCAATATCACTTTTAGAATGTTTAACGTGGAGTATACGTGGACCCTAGAAGACTTCAATAATTATTTTAGGATGCCTACCGGAGTGACTAGGGATTTTGATAGGAGGTTTAGCAGTACCCAGTTTTGGAAACAGATCACTTTGTCTGAAGAACCCTATGACCCCTCAAAGACTAAAGCCTCGTTGTTGCAAAACCCAGTCTTTAGGTATCTTCACCGCGTCATGACCAAGACCATATTTGGTCGAGCTGAGAGTGACGGCGTGGTGAGGAAACTGGAACTATATTGCATCTGGGCAATGCTACATCAGGTTGAATTTGATTCAGGGTTCCATTTTCTCCAAAACTTGGTTAAAATTGCTAAGTCCTCAACTGGAGTAATAGTGATTGGCGGCCTTATCACAGTCATCGCCTCATCCTTGGGTTGCGAGTTTGATCATTTAGAACCCATTTTAGGCAACACCAAGATTGATATTGACACTTGTTTGGCGATGAAAATGATATGCAAGTGCGAGGGGGGTATGGTTTTAACATACATGATGGATTTCCATTTCCATTACCTCACCCAAGGACTACTATTAGAAAGGCCGAGAATTGGATTTTACGCACTCCAGTACCTAGTCACTCCCCCTCCTTACATGAACCAGACTTGGAACAAGCCCAAGAAACTTCGTATCACCATGAACCTTCTTATCATGAACCTTCCTACCCTGGGACTGAGCCTGCCAGACATTCTTATGCATATGGTGAGACAGGCTCAGCTTATGATTTTTCTGAATTCCGTAGTGCTCTTGACACGCTCCATGAAGAGCACTCTGCATACCAACGTCAGTTGGATGACTATGGTGCCATGACCCAGGAGCAGTTTAGGGAAGTACGGGACCATTTTACCAGGGCGGATGAGTTCTATTCTTCGGTGAACAGTTTCATGGGACAACAATACAGGGAGTGGAATAGAGAGGAGGAATTTAGGAGGTCCATGGATTTGACACGTCAGCAGGTTGCCTCTCTATATCAGTATCATGAGGGTCTAGGCAACCTACCTCAACTTCCTAGATTTCCTCCTAGGTATCCGCCTCCTCCTCCAGATTATGGAAGGAGGTAGAAAAATTCAAGTCTGGGGGAAAAGCAATAATTGTTTATAGTGTAAATAGCTTGCATTTTATTTTGAACTTTGTTTATGCACTTTGCTTTGAATTTTACTTTGAACTTTTTATGCTTTGCTTTGAACTTTGTTTTATTTACAATTTGTTTTGAAATTTGCTTTGTGAATACATG
The DNA here is from genome assembly GCF_044706935.1 of Curcuma longa. Classification (NCBI taxonomy): domain Eukaryota; kingdom Viridiplantae; phylum Streptophyta; class Magnoliopsida; order Zingiberales; family Zingiberaceae; genus Curcuma; species Curcuma longa. The sequence continues at coordinate 2,208,230 of NC_133873.1, read as the reverse complement.
GTAAATAACATGTCATGAATCACCATGTCACCTTAGGTGTTTGTCCTTATGTAAAAATGCTAGCATGATTTTTGTTAAGATGACGATATTGATACAAGTAGTTAATATCCCTAGAACTAGGTCTTTTCTTATCTTCAAAAGTAGGAAGTGAGCTAGTATTTCTTGAGAAAATTGAGACTTGGCCTAGTTTAAGGATCTTTTACACTACTACCTAATCTAGGAGGTTGATACATCTCTGAAATTAGTCATGATTCATGAGACCTGATTAGTACTAGGGTTTCCATGGTGATCTTCCATTGCATTTTGGTTACTGGACGAACTCAATTCATGAAAGCTCTTTTGGAAAAATCCTAAGTCCCTGAAAAAAAAATGCTTTGCTTGCAATAATGTAAATACATTGCAAATAAAATAAAAAGGGATGAAAAAAAATAGTATCAAGAGTGGAAACTTTTCATTTACCCCTTTGAGACCGGTAATGGTTACTGGGGAAATAAATGATTTGGTTCTCTTGAATTTGAGCTAATCCTTTGAGACCTTATGCAATGGAAGAGATGAACCAAGCCTGTGGCAGGTAAGTGGGCCGGGAACACTTAGGAACACGGTAGCATGACGACTTGACTTGAAGTAAGGATTTTGATACCAATTAGACTAAGGTCACTTTTGCACTGAGCACGGAAGAACTTTTTCATATTCTATTCGATTTTTAAGTTTGGCAGTTGATTGTTGCTTTCCAACAATCAATTGATGATAATGCAGTTGATTGCTACTTTTTAGCAATCAACTAATTGTTAAAACCGATGGAATCAAGGGTTAAATAGCTTCACTCGATCAAACTTGAACCTTCATCGCTGAAGAAACTCCTCTCTGTTGATGCAGTCTAACCCTAGTCAGATCCGAGTCTGACTCGAGTCAGATCTGAGTCTGTTTTGATGTTTGACAAAGAATAATTGGATCAACTAATCATGATTTAAGTTTAGCTTTACAGGGTGAACTTGAGTTAAGAAAGTTAAGTTGAAGGTCGCCCGGGAAATTGACAACTTGCCCGGGTTACCTGGTTTCTAAATAGATTTCTTAGCTCTTGGGTTGATTGGTAAGTTTCCCGAGAGAATACTAATTTGACCGAGAGAAAATCTACCCTGGAAGGTTTAATCGGGAGAGAAGAGATAGCTCGGGAATAGGTTCCACTAACAAGCTCGTGCCCGGGAAGACGATAAACTTAACTAGGAAAGGTGAAACCAGGAGAAGATTTCACTTGCCGAGTGAGTCTCATAGAGAAACTACTCTGGTCGTATAAGATGTATGCGAGTTTGGCCGGGAGATGGATATCCTAGCCGGGCATATAATGTTGAGTTTACTTTGATCGGGAGAAGGAAGAAATGATTCACACTGACATGATCGGGAAAGGTTTATATTGACCTGATCATGATCAATCTGGTTAATAGGAAGTTTGTCCGATATCTAGAAAAGGTTGATCGGGATGTTGACCATGATCTGAGTATAGAGCCGGGAAGAGGCTTCGGAGTTTAGAAAGGTCTCCCGGGAATGGAGAACTTCTTCTAATTCAAAACTTGCCCGGGGAAGGACATTTGTATCGTAGTTCGAAGAAAGATTTTCATCCAAGAGAGTACCTAAGTTAGGAATGTCCCGGGAGTTAATTTGAAGTTATAAAGTTACCCGGAAATAGAACGAGGTTGCCCGGAAGATAAGTTGTCCAGCAGGAAATCAAAGAGGCCGAGAGGGTAATAAAGGCCGAGAGAAGAAAGCCGAGAGAGGGTAATTAAGGCCGAGACTTTGCTGATCGACCAGGGGTCGATCAGCTTAAGCTGATCGACCGTTGGTCGATCAGCTTAAGCTGATCGACTAGCTGGTCAATCAGCTTGTCTGATCGACCGTTGGTCGATCAGCTGAGGCTGATCGACCAGCTGGTCGATCAACCTTATGATCGACCAGCTGGTCGATCATCCAAACTCTGTGTTGATCTCTTAGAGTAGGTTTGGGAACAAGGAGGTTCCTGGAGGAGATTATTCGTGGAACGTTTGGCCGGGTTTGGCCGGGTTTGGCCGAAAAGAGATGTTTGGCCGGGAACCTTACCGGAAGGAGAAATAAGTTATGCAAGATTTTACCCGTAATTATCATCGGAAGAAGTGAAACCGGGAAGGTTCTGCCCTTGATCGAGAGATAAGAAGCCTTAGTGGCTTGGGACTATGATAGCCGGGAGCTTAGTGCTCGTAGGCGAATGGATCTTGGATTGGTCCAAGAGGAGTCTTGGTGACTCAGGACCATGGAGCTCGGTGCTCGTGGGAGGATAAGGAAGCCTTTGTGGCTTGTCTTCGATCGAGGAGCCTGCAGGTTTGGCTTATAAAAGATGTTCGGCTCGGGAAGAGCTTTTGGTAGCTCGACTTTAGGGAGCCTAGGTGGCTCAAAATAGGCCGGGAGCTTGGTGCGAATGGCCGGGATGGTTACAACCTTTTAACGTTTATTCTTTAAGCGCTGTTCTGTATAAGTCTGCTTTGGTAGCTATCACATCACTGTTACATTGCTTTCTTTCATACTGTCGAAATGATCTAATGCTACCTTTGAGGTGCAGGGATGAAGTATTTCAAACAGTGAAAGTTCAAGACGATCTTTGAACAGTCTTTTCTGGGATTTTGGAGAGTACAAGGGTGGCTTGAGCTGCAAGCGGTCTTAAAAGATGTTGAAGAGGCGCTTAATTTTTTTACAACCTTTTAACGTTTATTCTTAGTGTTCTTTGACGCATTCTAGTTGAGCTGCCTTTGTCTTGTGCTTTATTTCATTATCTGTTGAGACAAATCTGTGGAGAGGTTACTCCACCGAGAAGGAGAAAGTTTCTAGCCGGTGTTACCGGGGTTTGATCTGCCGAAAGATCAAGGAGTCGTCTACCTTACGGACACGCCGAGGAGTAGGAGCAAATTATCTCCGAACCTCGTAAATTCTTGTCTCAGCTTGCTGATCTTCACTTGCTTGTAATCAAGTCATTATTTCCGCTGCGTAATCGAAGATTAAGCAAGAAAAGCGAAAAGTGTGCACGGCTATTCACACCCCCCCTCTAGCCGTGTTCAAGAGATCCAACACTCTCTGCACACCCTCACAACTCAACCAATGCTAACACAAGAGGATTTTATTTGGTATCTGCCTCCTTGAGACGACTAATCCAAGAGTCTTCACTCGGCTCACTCTTCCACTATAACTTCTCCTTCTCGGACAAACACCGAAGGCGGAGAAACCTTCTTACAACAGATTACAAGTTGTATACAAACAACCAAGCAATACAAGGAAGAAGAAGAGTAAAGATGTTGCACAAAAGTGATGAGAATGCTTCTTCTTCTTCAAGAGGTTGCTCCAAGCTTTGTAGATGAACACCAGTAGGTTTCTTGATTACTAGAGCACAAGCACTTAGAGCATAAACAGTGTTGAGTTCTTCCTCCACGAGTAGCACTTCATCATTTAAACAAGTTCAGTTTTTATGCCATCAGTCGACTGGTTTTACCATGCCAGTCGACTGATTTAGTCAAACCCAGTAATTGGCTACTGAAGTCACGTCTGATTTCTGTCGAAATTTAAATTTCAGTCAACTAACTTTTTCCATTAGTCGACTGATCTTATTTCAGTCAACTGATGTGGATGATCAGTCGAGTGGTTTAAGCTTCTGTTTGCTGACAGTCGACTGAAGCAAAACCCCAGTCGAGTCGATTCTCTTCTGCCTGCTTTTGAGATAACCTCAGTCGACTGATCTCCAACCTCAGTCGACTGATCAAGGAATCCGACTCGACTGTCGTGTGTTTCAGTCGGCTAACGTAGTGTACCAGGCGTGCCAGTCGACTGACCTTACCAAATCAGTCGACTGTCTTCAGAATATAGTGGCTGAAATGAGATCTTACCGAGTTCTTTCCTCGCTTGATCAAGTGTTTGGTCGTCGACCTTCTTGATCTTCATTTGCCTTACCCTATAAGGACTTTCTCATGCCAAGAGCTCGCCTCTTGGACTTCCTTGCTTGATCAAGAGTTTGGTCGTCGACCTTCTTGATCTTCATTTGCCTTACCCTATAAGGACTTTCTCATGCCAAAAGCTCACCTCTTGGACTTCCTCGTTTGATCAAGAGTTTGGTCGTTGACCTTCTTGATCTTCATTTGCCTTACCCTATAAGGACTTTCTCTTGGCAAGAGCTCGCCTCTTGGACTTCCCTTTTGCCTCACGTCCAGTCTTCTTACCCACAAGGACTTTCCTCCATTTACCTTACCCTTGTAAGGACTTTCCTGTGCCAAGAGCTCGCTCTTCGACCCTCTTGGACTTCCCTTTTGCCTTACGTCCGGTCTTCTCACCCGCAAGGACTTTCCTCCATTTGCCTTACCCTTATAAGGACTTTTCCGTGCCAAGAGCTCGCCCCTTCGACCCTCTCGGACTTCCCTTTTGCCTTACGTCCGATCTTCTCACCCGTAAGGACTTTCTTCCATTTGCCTTACCTTGTTAGGACTTTTGCTCACCAAGTGTTCGGTCAACCTTGATCCACTTGGACTTTCCTCTTGCCAACTTCCATATTGGACTTTCCATCTTGTGCCAAGTGTCTGGTCCTCCATGACCCACTTGGACTTTTCACCATCAAGTATTCAGTCAACCTAGACTTACTTGACATCTTGTCAACATATTAATCAAACATCAAAATCCAACTCAAGTCAAACCGAGCTTGGCCAACTTGGTCAATATTGACCTGAGGTTGATTGCACCAACATTAATGATGGGCAGTCAAGTCCAATGATTGATCATGGATCATTTTGTTCGATTTTTAAAGTCTATCAATCGATTGTTATTTTTAACAATCGACTAAGGTGGACAGTTGAGTCCAATGATCGATTGTTAAATATTCTGTTCAATTTTTTTAAGTCTATTAATCGATTGATGATTTGTAAAGTTGATTCATTTTCTACTCAATTTTAAATGGAGTAGTCATGTTAAGCAGTCACGTGATACATTTTCTCTTCAATTTTTTAGTCGAGTGGTCGAGTAACTTCAATTGATCAATCAATGTCTCATCTTTTTGTTTGACTTTGCAATAGAGCAATCGAGTCCAACAGTCGATTGATTAATTTTCTATTCGAGCCAAGCATATATAAATAGCTAGTTAGAATATTAGATGACATGCTTTGATAAATTATAAAAAATCAAAATATCTCCCCCTATATATATAGAATTAATTTCTATGTGCATTTACAAAATTAACTCCATAAAATATCCCAAAATTATATACGTTATTGCATATCACAAAATTAACTAAATTAATTACCTCAAATTAAATCATATTCTTAATTTCACCATGAACGGTCTACAACTTAATGTAATTAACTGAATTAAATATATTGCATCTTATAATATTAAATATATATCAAATTTTAGTTCGCCTATCATATATGCACAAGCAAACCCTACCAAAGTCGATCCCAAACTCGATGGAAAAAGGATAAAAATTGAGTGTTAAGTTGCCAACTAGCATGGACTTATAGGTACATATTCAATGGATAAATCCATCAAACTATTGTGCTAATGTTATTGATAAAGACCACTATATCTCCATGAAATTCGGGTGTAGTATTAAATATGTAAGAGTATGGTTCTCACACCATAAATTGGACAAAAATAAATATTATAGAAAATCTAATTATTTAAGATTTGGAATATGATATTTGAAAAATATAATTGTTCTGAATCATGATTAATACCAATAAACCCAAATATTAAACATCCGTCCATTATTCAAATCCTAAAACCCTAACTTTTTAATATCAATGACAAGGCAACGAGGGGAAAACATGTCAGTGCTACGAGAGATGATGGGAGATCAAGAGTAAAGCAGAAAACCTCCAAAGTAAATAGGCTCGTGAGTCATGACATCGACGAGGGCAGAAGCGACTAATGGAGACAACCGGAGTTTGAGATGGGCCTAAGTGCTCGTGTTAGCGACAATTGAGGGGACATAGGGCAAACCTTTTAGTCACCCCTAGTCCTAACAGATATTAAAATAAGAAAATACATTTCTATCATCAAATTAATTAAGAATGAAATAGGCAATGCAAGAACTAAATTTAGATGTTTATTGAAAAAATAATATGTGATACAGTAATAAAGTTATCTATATGCTAATTTTTCCTTTTCCCACATGACCAAATTTTTAGCTAAAACATTATTAAATACCATAACATATTATATAAAAATTATAAAATTAATATTTCAAACGAATTAATATATAGCTATATAGCTAGCTAGCTGTTACTGCACTTGTGCTCCAGAATCATACGTGCTTCCAGCAGTCCAGTCCTCGGGTATGTCATTGGGAGGCACCACCCAGGTCTCATCTCCGTCGTCACCTCCACTCAGCAGCATCCTCACAGACAGGCGCCCTCTTGGTGGAGATGCTGTCGCCCACACTGCTCCATGGCTCCTCTCCAAAATCTTGCATGTCAAGTTTTCAGTCTGCACCAAACATGCATAATCATGTCAATTAAACAGCCCCACTGCTGGCCACTGCGACTATCATTAGGATCGATCGATCGATCGATGTACCTCACACAGCTGAACAGCAGTTACGTCCTTGTTTCCTTGCTGATACCACATTTGGAAGGCGAAGTAGTAGGGGTTGTTGCTGCTCTGGTCGATCCTGAAAGTGATGTTCCTGCTTGGGTAGCTGCAAGAGACCCTGGAATGCCAGTTCCAGCGATCGTATATAGTGAGCAGCTATATGTCGAAAGTTTGAGTTGGATTGGAGCACAGACCTGCGGTACTCGACGCCGACCACACCGCGTGACAGAAGAGAAGCGCCTGCATCCGCGTCCTGGCCCATCTTCGCGAAGGCGCGCTGGCTGAGGATGAAGTCAGTGTTGCCGCTCGCCCCTGAGTCTGTGATCACGATCGTGACGCCATTGTTTGAGCAGTGCGCAGGATCGGTGCATCGTACCTAGTGAGGAATTATAAGTGAGAAAATTGCCATGGATTCGTGAGCTATCTATATATCTATCTATCTATCTATCTATCAGACGGTGTGGGTTCACCTGGTAGCATGCGCCGCAGCCTACACCGTTTCTGTACAGCTTTGATGCAGCCGAGACGTCGCCGCCATTCAGTGTGGCTCCCAACTGGCCGTACTCGCATGCCCCAGCTAGAAATATTTTCTCCGCGTGATGATGGGAAAACAAATAAAGTGTAGAATTAATTCATGAAGGTGTGTGGATATATCTTACTCTCTGTCCCTTGTTGATCGGAGTTCGGGTAGTAAGCTGCTGTTGACTGGGTAAAGCAATCAATGCAGGTGTCTGCTGTTGCTGTGGATCGGAAAAGGAGCAAGATGAAGGGCAACAGCAGCAGCAGCCTCTTTGAAATGGAACGAGCCATTAATGGAGTCAGGGGAGGAGGAGGCAGGAAAGAGATGAAACTGATTATGAGAATATGGTGAGGAAAGAGGAGGTTGAGTGGCAGAATTTATAGTGAATAAGTTACAAACTATTCAGAAATTCAAGTTGTTGACTTTTTTAACTGGTTGGAATGGAAGGAGCAAGGTCAAAGACTCCAAGGTACTTGTAAAAGAAGCCATCTTTCACTTGATAATCTGTAATGAGCTTAAAGTTGGAAAATAAGCAGAAAAAAAAGCTTGGTGCTTGTGCACCAACTCGAGGTCATGCAACTGTGTGCTTGACATGGACCAACTCTTTGCAGATACAGATCTCACCACTGGCATCTCCATTGGCCTCAACTTGTTGAATTCACAGATGAGAGGGAGAAAAGAAAGTCATATTCAAATGCGTTTGGAACACTATTCTATCTTTGTGTGACTGAGGTTGCAAGGACTTTAGCATCCATTGATGAGGAAGGAATGAGGAAGCCCACAATCCTGAGCTTTTTCGTATAAATTTCTCTGTAATTTCTCGAGTTCCAACTGTCCAAGTTCGATGGATGTGCTTAAGATGGTTTGGCAGGTGAACACCCAGCAGCCTGGGTGGCTACTGAAGGCAGATGGCTTGTCCAAGGAAGAAGGGATTTTGCTCAGCATTTGACAACTTAAGTTCATCTAAGATGTTTGTAAATAACAAGGCTTATCGAGTTTGACAGATTGCCATGGCAATCATCAAGAGTTTGACTCGAGAGATATTTGAATTATCATGGTTAGCATAATTCGTCTGAAGAAGATAAACAGAGCACATCACTTCATTGCTAGTACAGTCATGCCATTGTTGGCACCATAGACATCATGGCGATTTCTACAACTTGGCTACCATGAAAGTCAAGGGAAGGAATTTAACTATGATTTGAACAACTACAACAAGAGTTACTTTTTTAAAAAAAAAAAAAAAAAAGAAGAACAAGACTTGATAAATTAGGATTATGGTGAATGTAGTTATACATTATTTATTTATTATTGTTAGTTTTGATAAAGGTGAGGTGTGCATGGAAAATTGGTAAATCATTCCCGGCCCTCACCAAATTTTCATGAGTGGAGCATTCAACCGAGTCTGAAAATGACTCACTTCGAAGACTTTGAATTTGTGTTTTATTCTTCTTAGAACGTTTACCATTGACAAAACCATCTTGTATCTATTGTCATAATCTTTTCGTAGGCTTTACTTCCAATCCCAAACTAAGTTTTTTTTTTTCACGATTTCATATTCTTTAGATGGATACTAAGTTATGTATTCTATTGACTATTGTTGTTCTTTTATTTTTCTCCCTTTTTCATATCTCAAAAAATAGGGATCCAAAGGACAATAATTTTAGATATATCTTATAATATAATATGATGAATCATTTTTTAATTTTTTTTAAAAAAATTTAAATTAAAAGAAATAAAAATTGAAAAAAAAAACTAGATGGGTGTGCAGACTAACAAAACTCATATATGCTTCCTATCTTATGAATTATAAATGCTCATGTAATCAATTTTATATATGATATCTTCTTCATTTTGCCCTCTATTTTTTGTGTGCTAGAAGTCAAACAAAATTGCATTATTTTACACCATAATTAAATCAATATCGTTACGTTGAAGTATAATTTCCGGTATTTGAAGTAATAATAAGTTATTCTAAACTTTTAAGATTAAAAATTATTTTTAGCATTAAAATTATCACTATCTAGTAATATTGTGTAACAAATATAAGAAGAAATATTATGGCCTACTAATTTAAACATTTGAATATCATTCAATTCTACATCCAAAGTTTATAAACATATCATCACAGTCTCATTGGCAAAAAAAAAAAAAAAAAAAGTAAATGCAACCAATCATACTATATATTTTTTTAGAATTTTTCTAAAATTGAAGTTGGTATCATGATTCGAAACAAATACTTCTCTTCTTTTCCAACAGAAAATAATTACTGAGGTATTTTAACAAAAACAAAATTTCACAAAAATGCCTCCATGCAAAAATACATTTCTGTCGTTGATAAATCAAAATCCAACATCAAACCACAAATAGCAAACTCATCACCAGCAATCCACCAATGGCCCTCTGAAATATTATGATTTCAACATTACTCATTCGAGATTTTCCAACGTAGTTACACGTACAACAACCATGCAATCATGATCGACCTCAACATCTCTATCAGTTATTGACACACGTTCCACTAGCTATGTTATGTGGAACCTTCAAAAATATGGACAGTGCCCTCAAAAGTGTAGCTCAGATGATGGGCGCATAATATTGCTAGTGAAATAATTAGGGATTGATTTCAAAAAGTAATGACCTGAGGTTGATCTCACAGTGCGCTTAACGCCTGTGTTTCTGAATGAACCTTCCTCTATATCCGTAGGGTCGATTCTAAAAGAACGTTAAAGCAGTGGATCTACCTTTTTCACTTTTTTCCTGTTACATAAAGTAATCAAAAGGCGAAGTCTGATGCCAGCCACCTTTGATAACTGCAAGTCCAGAGCAGGGCCATTTCCAGAGGATGAGCCGTGAGGGTGCTCGGCATAAAATTTTTGGCAGCCTAGTTCTCAACTTTCACGATTTGCCTTGAAGCAAATGCTGTTTAACTCTATCAAGATTTAGTTATGGGACAAAGAAAGCAAAGTGCTTCATACAATGTGGTTTCCTATGTCATCTCCATTACCAGGGATGCGCTTTTGAACAGCTTTCACTGCAGCAACTCTAGCTGCGTTAGCTGCTTTATTTGCTGCAGCAACAGCCTTGTTCACCTTATCGTCAACCCTGGGCACATCATAAGCTTTTTCTGATGCTCCTCTAGCTTCCTGGACAACCAAACAGATGAAAAGAAGTGAATTCACATTTAACATAGTAATTTTAAATATCATGGTCTTAAATATTTGTTGCAATCCCTGAAGAAATACAGTCAGTTACCTGAACGGCATTTAGAACTTTGGAATGGTTAACAGCGATAGGAGAGCCAAGATTAATGCTCTGAGTGCTCAAGGTATCAAGGACACCATTTTGCCAATGGCCTGATTGTGTCTCCCCATTTCGAAATGTGTACATTCCCAAGCCTTGTCTCCTGCCTTCATGCCATGCACCTTCATATTGATGGCCATTGGCAAAGCGATACACTCCAAAGCCATGCATCTTGTCTGAAAAATATTCCCCAGCATATGTGTCTCCATTCCTTCACATTTATAATTCAATCAGTATGGCATCTCATCAAAATAATTCAGCAAAGGGTGGTCTATGGAAAGAATTGGTACCCATGATAAATAATATCAGTTATATGTGCATTTTTCCAATGCTGAGAGTGTTGAAGGAATAGGTTCTAAAAATTTTATGCAAGAAGCATTAACATAATTAGAAAGATGACCTTGGTCTTCAATAAACAGAAACCTTTCGTGCATAATTTAGATTGTCAGAACAATTGAGAAAGCACCTTTAGTGGGAAATTACTATCACATTCTCACGATGGAAAACAAGATATTGTACAATTTATAATTTTTGATGGTGCAGCACATATATCCTTAAAGACCAATTCCAATAACTTAAGAGAATGATGGATCTCAAATTTGCTTGGCAGTTGAAAAGAGTGGAATCTTTCACACAGCAGATTCAGTACCTCAGAAAGTCACGGGTTCTACGCATAGCAGTTAATTTTTTAAGTTCCAATAATAATGTGCAATGAAGTAAACTTCTGTATATAAAAGAGATCCTACATGTACTGCATCCGTGTTGAGAAAAAAAATATATTAAGAGTTGTATAAATTCTTATATGATTGTAAAAGTTTAAAATGTACAATGTTAACCAAATTGGATGAAGAAGCAAGAAACTAAAACTAGGTCAACAAATCCATAATAAATAAACTGTTTCAGAAAAGTAAACTAACCAAATTGAGGTTGGTTTGTCAACGTTGAGCGGGTTATGGAGCAAGGTGTTGAAATTTTAGAAAACTGGTCACGGAAGTTTGGTATTGGTATTACGGTGTTACCAATCACTTCTTGTTCCCTCTTCTCTCTTCTGCTTATTTCTTCTTCCTCCCTCTCTCTTGTTGCTACAGGTGTCACCTTAAGGCAAGGTTACTCCTCTTTCTTCTTTCCTTCATCACTTCCCCTTTTTCTCCCTCCTCTCTCTTTCTTCTTTCTTCCTCTCTCCCTCATCCCTCCATCTTTCCCCTTAGGCTTTGTTTACCTCAATGGGGGTGGGGAAGAGAGGAGCGGAAAGGGAGTGGAGTGGAGCGGGGAAATTTTTTTGCTCAACTCACTTACCATAGACTTGATGAGAGAGAGTGGAGAAAAATAACATAAACTCCCTATCTCGTCCTTGTCTCCTCGCTGAACTCCTTGCTAAACATTGCTCGTCGTATTCATAGAATGACAAATGTCCTCGCCCAAAGTTGAACATGACTTCTCCTTGCAAGCTTCTATGCTTTTCTAGCAGGTCACTCCTAAAAACGAGTCCGGAGGGTAAATCATGGATTTACCTTCAATTTCATGGACATAATGCCTCATCTGCTCGATTTCTCAATTTTAGATGACGAATCGGTTGGGGTAAATGAGAGAGAGCTCTTTGAAATTGGAGTTTCTCCCCCCTCACCCCCACTCTTTTTCTAACCAAAATTCATGGAACATGTATTTGGTTATACTTTCTCATTTCTTGGACTTCCATAGTTGAGTCTTGCGTTTTTTTTAATATATAAAACTGGTTGTTTCTTGTATGTAGCAACTATTTAATGGTAGTACCATAAATTAAACAACTTGTTTAGAGAATATGATTTACAATGGCATAGATGATAATGCATCAAGATAAGTTGGCAAATAATTATGGTTGATACAAAACATACTCCTAAGAAATCACAATTACAGTCTTCATGAACTTCCAAAGGATGTACCTATATTCATGATGAAAGTACTAAAAGACCCTGTGTGTTATGTGTTAGAGGGGGGAAAACCTCAACTTTTTTCTTTTGAACAAAAAACAAGCTGGTGAGAAGGTATCACTGTTAATCCACAGATTAAAAGAGCAGAGGTGACTTACATAAAGTTCAGTTAGTACAGAGTTGCTAGCTAGATAGGATAAGAGAACAGAAGTTGTATTGTTTGTGTCGAATTGATAGCAAAAACAGTGTCCAGATAACAGAGAAAGCCTGACACAAATTTCAACATTACCAACAACAAGATCACAAGGATTTGTGTATTTGGTTTGGGCTGAAGTTGGCTCATAAAAGGAAATTTATGCTTCTATATTCTTGAATGAACAGACACATGATGTATGCAAACTGTTATCAACACTTCACTCGAATAGCTTCAGAGATCCAACCAAAAGAAAAAACCCCACAAATTAAATAAAATTAAAAAATAAATTTGTCAATTAGATAGAATAACAAGGATTAAGATACTCAAGAGAACGCATGATGTTGTATACATCTGCATTGAATGGAGATCATGGCCATATATGCACATGACAACAAATGCCTGTATAAAAAATGGACAACAAAAACCATTATGCTTGATTTACAGAGTTGTAGCTACTATGAACAGAAATATTGGCAGATATACTGTAAGTTATCTATAAAAAGTCAAAACAATATAAATATACCAGAGATTGCTTCATTGGAAGTGGAATCACAACTCAGTCAGTAATGCAGAAATTTCCACAACATTGATTAGTGTCTAGGTTTGAGATTGTTCATTGCAAAGATTCATATATTCACACATAAGGATTTGTTCAAGTAGACTAGTGATCCTGAGAACCAGTAATTTGAACCTTCCTAAGGAAAAAAGGTACGGGATGAAGACTTAATTGTTGTAGTATCAGACAGTCCACTCCCCTCCTCCCTTGAGACAGACAAAAATCATGGGTTGGATTCTTGAATGCTTTGAGAAATTTTAGGTGTCAATTGTTGGACAAGAAATCTGCAACATAACTTCAAAAAACAAAATGAAAATACTTGGATAGATAAACCTAAGATAAATGAAAGTGTAATCTTATAACAAGACAAATCTTATTGAGTCCAAAAATGAGGAAATGGATAGAGGCAATTGCCGACATCAAAGGCCAACACAGAGATAAAACATAAAGGTGCATTTCCAATTCAAATAGTAAAGCACATCTTAACAACAAAAAAATGTACTTCACAGATGGTTTTGAACAACTAGACACTAATCAGATATGACTAGTAACATGAATCCACATAAAGTTCAACAAGCAAAGAACAACAAACCACTTGAATTCTAGCATTTCTATCCAATCCCAAACGTTTCATTTTGTTAACAGTCAGAGAACAGGAGTTATTCATATTACAAAACAAAACGTTGGTAAAAACACTGTAGTGCCACAAAAGCATCGCTAAAAAATTCCCAATCTCAAGAAGAACACAGAAGGTTTCCAAATGTACCTGAAATGATAATGGCCAAGGCCATGCTTTACTCCCCATTTGAATTCCCCGACGAATCGGCTTCCATCCTCACATGTATGCACCCCACACCCGTGGCTCTGTCCATTTGACCACTCCCCAGCATACACATCGCCGGTGTAGAAGCGGTACACCCCAAACCCATGCCGGAGCCCTTGCCTGTATTGACCCCTGTACCGGCTGCCTCGGGCCCATGTCTCAACACCATACCCATCGTATTTCCCATCAACCCAATCGCCTTCATACCTGCCACTCATAGAGTAATAGTACACCCCGCTTCCTGTGCACTTCCCTTTGTGGAACTCTCCCTCGTAGACATCCCCGTTGTTGTAGACCTGCACGACGGACCCCGACGCTAGGCGACGATCACCCTTGAGCTTTCCGGGGGACGAGGAGCTCCCAATGAACCACAGCACGGGGCTCGCTGGGGCCCGATGACTGGGAAGGAGGCGGGCGGAGGAGCGGGAGAGGAGAAGGCGGAAGGAGGGTAAGGGGAGGACGTTAAAGGAGACGCAAAGGACGAGGAGAAGAACAGACGAGAACGCAAGGGCGGAGAAGAAATCGAGTAGGAAAGATCTTCCCGGGACGGCGTCGCCGCTGCCGGCGCCGGAGGAGGAAAGGAGAAGGTAAAGGAAGGGGAAGGAGAGGAGGAGGAAGAAGCGGAGTCGGAGCTGGAGCCGGCGGAAGACGTGGCGGGCGGCGGACGACGCTAGGCGGCGCGGAGCGGCGACGACCGAGGGGACTAAGACGCGGCGTGGCTCGGCGGGGGCGGCAGCAGAAGGCGTCACGATGGGACGCTTGTGGGCGACGGAGAGCCCGTGGGGCGAGTCGAGATTAGGGTTACGGCTGGGGTCGGGGATGCGAAGCGTGGGAGCACCGAAAAGAGGGAAGAGAGGCAGAGGAGGAGTCGAAGCAAGGGCGGAGCCTTCCACTCCGACGTCCGACGGCGACGGCGACGGCGACGGCGACGGCGACGGCGACGGCGATCTCATCTACTCTCCTTTTCAATTCCACTCCAATTCAAACGACCTTCTTTGTTTTTGTTTTTGTTTTGTTTTCTTCCTTATTTTCAATCTTTTCGAATCCTCTGTGTCCCTTCCATTCTGCTCCTTGATTGAATCCGCATGTCAATGGAGAAGAGATTCTTTTATACACAACAGAATGTCAAATCTCTCCTTGTCTCTCTCTACATGGGGAAATTAACTTTGATCTGTTTTCTCTTGATTTAGATCAATTCATAATAAATTATATGACTCAAAACATTGAATTTTTTTTTCGCTGATTGAAAATGTCACTTAAAAATTGTCACAACTCTGTTTTAATAGTTTTATTATTATCGATCTAAGAAAGGAATCATTGAGTTTGTATGAAAGAATTTAATTCAAAGTCTTAATTAAGAGTTTTAACGCTTTATTTGGGGAGGTGAGGGAAGGAAAGGGAAAGGTAAATAAGGAGAAGGAGAATTTTAACTCTTATTTGAGATAAAATGAGTTAAAGAGGGAAAAAAGAGAATTTAAAAATAATTTATTTTAATTTTATTTTTATTTTAAAATATTAATTATCAAATTAATTCATCTACTTAGATATTTCATCTTTGTGCTATCGCTCCTCACACAATGTGTGTTGTCACCGCCCAGTATCTAATCATTCACACTCTACGATGTCATCTTTGTGCTATCGCTCCTCACATAACGTGCGTTGTTACCGCCCAGTATCCAATTACTCACACTCCACGATGTCGATTTTCACCGTAAATCTTTTCGAAAACAAGACTAAAGAGAACGAAGACAAATAATTTTAATTTTCTTCCTCTCCTCTAATGACCGTGACTTATTCAAAGAGCACGCATACATTGTCTATTTTAAGATCTTTTATATTCTAACTTTTACATGTAATATTAATAAAATTTTATAGTTTTCCATCCGTCCTCTTATTTTTTTAAAAAAAGTGAGGATATTTTATAATTTTATATATTTAATATTCTTTTTTTTCTTTCCAAACAAAATAACATATATTACATTAATAAACCTTCTATTCCTTGGAAAAAAAATATATAAATATTTTAATTTTTTTTTTCTTTCCTTCTCTTCTCATTCTCATTCTGTTAATAAATTTTCTCTCTGTCTCATTCAAATAGAGCACAAATATATTTTTTTTATTATTTTGCTTAAATAATTTAATATTATATTATAAAGTTGTTTAACGTTTGAAAGGGTTTATGATATGTCTCTGCATTGACACGTTGACAATAAAAATAAATCAATGGTATATATATGCTTATCTGATCAGATAATTATCAATCATATTGGATGGCCAATGTCACAGTCAATCTGTTTGACTTATGTCAATAATTGTTAGTAATTAAGTCCATAGATTAAATTGTCAATATACGGCAATATGGATTATGTCCTTAGATTCTTGTCGTATCCCTTCCATTTCTGACTTAATCTTATTAATCACTGATTTAATATATCAAACGTTGAATCACCTCTATGAATGTGTACACACTATTTTTGATAAGATTGTCCTTCGAAAACAAGATTTTATGGTTAAATAACAGTGAATCCTTTCTCTTTCAGATAATATTATCTCCCACTAGGTGTTTATAATTTATTGATAGTTATCTCTCAAAATATAATTGATCTACCAACTCAAAATAAAAGCACTTTAAATTTTGAGTTTTAATGAATTTTCAAAGCCGTAAAAACCTTTAAAAAGAAGAGAAGGCGGAGAATAACTTAATAGAAAATCACAATTTGAGTTTGAGTGTTTTGAAAGATGAGTCTATTTGGATAAGTAGAGATGATGATCGGATGGTTAAAGGGGATGAATAACGCTTAACGTGCAAATGCAACTCTTTACTCTTGATAAGACTTTAGCAAAATCAATCAAACATAATTAGCATAGTTGAAAGAAAATAACATGATACTTAACACTGTTGATACAGGGAGTATCACATCGAACCTATATTTTAATATATGGTAAGGATAAGTTTAAGGTTAAATTATTTATGATCTAATATGTGTGTCAAGTATGCAAGTGCAGATATATAACTTGACAAAAGTCTTAGCAAGTCAGGTGATTATATACCAAACAGTGGAAGTTCCAATGGGTCAGTAAAAGTTGGATTAGATTTGGTAGTGGAAATGCCAATGGGTCAGTAGGAACTAGACCAGACTTAACAATGGAAGTCTCAATAGGTCAGAAGGAGTTGGACCAGACTTGACAGTGGAAGCCCCAATGGATCAATTGTAGCTAATCAGACTTGGCAATGAAGTACCAGTGGGTCTGTAAGAGCTGGATCAACACTTGGCATTTTGGGTGTTTCAAGCGATCAGAAGGAGTTCGGGCGACCAAGATCAGATAAGATTATCAGACCCTAGTCACAACATTCCGAGTGATCGGAACAAGGTCTGAGTGACCTTAGAGTCCGAGCAATCGAAGTATCATCCAAGCGACTTGGCAGCAATCCAGCGAAAATGGTTAAGGATAGAAGTTGACCAAGTTCCAAGCGACTAGAGGCAAGGTACAGGTGACAAGACAAAATTCTTCGATCCTCTATTTTGATCTCGTGCTTACTGCTGATACAATGTGTCCGTGCTCTTCAAGTTCGAATCGACAACATCAGACTCGTAATTTCTATTTGTATTTTGTTGTCATACATATTATACTTTGATTGTACTGTGTCTAACTCTTTATTCTTGTTCAAATGTTTCAAGGACCTCTAAAAGTTTTCTAGGAAGGAGACGATTTGATAGAATCACTATTTTATTAATCTTGTTGCAAGTTTAATTAACTCAAGTTTAGTTAATTTAGTGAATTACAATCTAGCTATTTAGTTTATCCAATTGTATATCGAACTTAGTCTTTATTTTATTTCTATTGCTTACTCTGATTGATTAATTATTTATTTATTTATATTACTATCAACTCTTAAAGTGTGTATACGCTATTCACCCCTATAGCATAAACATGATCCTACAAATTGGTATCAGAGTGGGTTGAGTTGATAGTACATCAGAGAAGCTTAGTTAATGCATATCTAGGCTGGATAATTGGAGAAATCCTACCTAGTGCAATTAGCTAAGTGAAACTAACTCATCCTATTTTAAACTAGTTATACCAAAACTTATACTAACTTGATTGAGAGGACGCTTGGTATACATTCGGTAATGGGAATGGTAATGATTTTGATT